>NW_027016550.1:1695274-1705274 GCF_036934945.1 Oncorhynchus masou masou | reverse complement strand
TATGATGATGATGGTGGTGGTGGTGGTGTGTGTAGATGATGGTGGTGGTGGTGGTGGTGGTGTGTGTATATGATGATGATGAAGATGATGACGATGATGATGATGGTGGTGGTGTGTGTATATGATGATGGTGGTGGTGGTGGTGGTGGTGGTGTGTGTATATGATGATGGTGGTGGTGGTGGTGGTGGTGGTGTGTGTGTATATGATGATGATGATGATGATGGTGGTGGTGGTGTGTGTATATGATGATGATGGTGGTGGTGGTGGTGGTGTGTGTATATGATGATGATGGTGGTGGTGGTGGTGTGTGTGTATATGATGATGATGATGATGATGGTGGTGTGTGTGTATATGATGATGATGGTGGTGGTGGTGGTGGTGTGTGTATATGATGATGATGATGATGGTGGTGTGTGTGTATATGATGATGATGATGATGATGATGGTGGTGGTGGTGTGTGTATATGATGATGATGATGGTGGTGGTGGTGGTGATGATGATGATGATGATGGTGGTGGTGGTGTGTGTATATGATGATGATGATGGTGGTGGTGGTGGTGTGTGTATATGATGATGATGATGATGGTGGTGGTGTGTGTATATGATGATGATGATGATGGTGGTGGTGTGTGTATATGATGATGATGGTGGTGGTGGTGGTGTGTATATGATGATGATGGTGGTGGTGGTGTGTGTATATGATGATGATGGTGGTGGTGGTGTGTGTATATGATGATGATGGTGGTGGTGGTGTGTGTATATGATGATGATGGTGGTGGTGGTGTGTGTATATGATGATGATGGTGGTGGTGGTGTGTGTATATGATGATGGTGGTGGTGGTGTGTGTATATGATGATGGTGGTGGTGGTGTGTGTATATGATGATGATGATGATGGTGGTGGTGTGTGTATATGATGATGATGGTGGTGGTGGTGGTGGTGTGTGTATATGATGATGATGGTGGTGGTGGTGTGTGTATATGATGGTGGTGGTGGTGTGTGTGTATATGATGATGATGATGATGGTGGTGGTGTGTGTATATGATGATGATGGTGGTGGTGGTGTGTGTATATGATGATGATGGTGGTGGTGGTGTGTGTATATGATGGTGGTGGTGGTGGTGTGTGTATATGATGGTGGTGGTGGTGGTGGTGTGTGTATATGATGGTGGTGGTGGTGGTGGTGGTGTGTGTATATGATGATGGTGGTGGTGGTGGTGGTGGTGTGTGTATATGATGATGGTGGTGGTGGTGGTGGTGTGTGTATATGATGATGGTGGTGGTGGTGGTGGTGGTGGTGTGTGTATATGATGATGATGATGATGATGATGATGATGGTGGTGGTGTGTGTATATGATGATGATGGTGGTGGTGGTGGTGGTGATGATGATGATGATGGTGGTGGTGGTGTGTGTATATGATGATGATGATGGTGGTGGTGGTGTGTGTATATGATGATGATGATGGTGGTGGTGGTGGTGATGATGATGATGGTGGTGGTGTGTGTATATGATGATGATGATGGTGGTGGTGGTGGTGATGATGATGATGATGATGGTGGTGGTGGTGTGTGTATATGATGATGATGATGGTGGTGGTGTGTGTATATGATGATGATGGTGGTGGTGGTGTGTGTATATGATGATGATGGTGGTGGTGGTGTGTGTATATGATGATGATGGTGGTGGTGGTGGTGGTGTGTGTATATGATGATGATGATGATGGTGTGTGTGTATATGATGATGATGGTGTGTGTATATGATGATGATGAAGATGATGATGGTGTGTGTGTATATGATGATGATGGTGTGTGTGTGTGTATATGATGATGATGATGGTGGTGGTGGTGGTGATGATGATGATGGTGGTGGTGTGTGTATATGATGATGATGATGGTGGTGGTGGTGGTGATGATGATGATGATGATGGTGGTGGTGGTGTGTGTATATGATGATGATGATGGTGGTGGTGTGTGTATATGATGATGATGGTGGTGGTGGTGTGTGTATATGATGATGATGGTGGTGGTGGTGGTGGTGTGTGTATATGATGATGATGATGATGGTGTGTGTGTATATGATGATGATGGTGTGTGTATATGATGATGATGAAGATGATGATGGTGTGTGTGTATATGATGATGATGGTGTGTGTATATGATGATGGTGGTGTGTGTATATGATGATGATGATGATGATGATGGTGGTGGTGGTGTGTGTATATGATGATGATGATGATGGTGTGTGTATATGATGATGATGGTGTGTGTATATGATGATGATGAAGATGATGATGGTGTGTGTGTATATGATGATGATGGTGTGTGTATATGATGATGGTGGTGTGTGTATATGATGATGATGAAGATGATGATGGTGTGTGTGTATATGATGATGGTGGTGGTGGTGGTGTGTGTATATGATGATGGTGGTGGTGGTGTGTGTATATGATGATGATGGTGGTGGTGGTGGTGTGTGTAGATGATGGTGGTGGTGGTGGTGGTGGTGTGTGTATATGATGATGATGAAGATGATGACGATGATGATGATGGTGGTGGTGTGTGTATATGATGATGGTGGTGGTGGTGGTGGTGGTGGTGTGTGTATATGATGATGGTGGTGGTGGTGGTGGTGTGTGTGTATATGATGATGATGATGATGATGGTGGTGGTGGTGTGTGTATATGATGATGATGGTGGTGGTGGTGGTGGTGTGTGTATATGATGATGATGGTGGTGGTGGTGGTGTGTGTGTATATGATGATGATGATGATGATGATGGTGGTGTGTGTGTATATGATGATGATGGTGGTGGTGGTGGTGGTGTGTGTATATGATGATGATGATGATGGTGGTGTGTGTGTATATGATGATGATGATGATGATGATGGTGGTGGTGGTGTGTGTATATGATGATGATGGTGGTGGTGGTGATGATGATGATGGTGGTGGTGGTGTGTGTATATGATGATGATGATGGTGGTGGTGGTGGTGTGTGTATATGATGATGGTGGTGGTGGTGTGTGTATATGATGATGATGATGGTGGTGGTGTGTGTATATGATGATGATGATGATGATGGTGGTGGTGGTGTGTGTATATGATGATGATGATGATGGTGGTGGTGGTGTGTGTATATGATGATGATGATGATGGTGGTGGTGGTGTGTGTATATGATGATGATGGTGGTGGTGGTGGTGGTGTGTGTATATGATGATGATGATGGTGGTGGTGGTGTGTGTATATGATGATGATGGTGGTGGTGGTGGTGTGTGTATATGATGATGATGATGATGGTGGTGGTGTGTGTATATGATGATGATGGTGGTGGTGGTGGTGTGTGTATATGATGATGATGGTGGTGGTGGTGTGTGTATATGATGATGATGGTGGTGGTGGTGTGTGTATATGATGATGATGGTGGTGGTGGTGTGTGTATATGATGATGATGGTGGTGGTGGTGTGTGTATATGATGATGGTGGTGGTGGTGTGTGTATATGATGGTGGTGGTGGTGGTGTGTGTATATGATGGTGGTGGTGGTGGTGGTGTGTGTATATGATGATGATGGTGGTGGTGGTGTGTGTATATGATGGTGGTGGTGGTGGTGGTGTGTGTATATGATGGTGGTGGTGGTGGTGGTGGTGTGTGTATATGATGATGGTGGTGGTGGTGGTGGTGTGTGTATATGATGATGATGATGATGATGATGATGGTGGTGGTGTGTGTATATGATGATGATGGTGGTGGTGGTGGTGGTGATGATGATGATGATGGTGGTGGTGGTGTGTGTATATGATGATGATGATGGTGGTGGTGGTGGTGATGATGATGATGATGGTGGTGGTGGTGTGTGTATATGATGATGATGATGGTGGTGGTGGTGGTGGTGTGTATATGATGATGATGGTGGTGGTGGTGGTGTGTGTATATGATGATGATGGTGGTGGTGTGTGTATATGATGATGGTGGTGGTGGTGGTGTGTGTATATGATGATGATGATGATGATGGTGGTGTGTGTATATGATGATGGTGGTGGTGGTGGTGGTGTGTGTATATGATGATGATGGTGGTGGTGGTGTGTGTATATGATGATGATGGTGGTGGTGGTGTGTGTATATGATGATGATGATGGTGGTGGTGGTGTGTGTATATGATGATGATGATGATGGTGGTGGTGGTGTGTGTATATGATGATGATGATGGTGGTGGTGGTGGTGGTGTGTGTATATGATGATGATGGTGGTGGTGTGTGTATATGATGATGGTGGTGGTGGTGGTGTGTGTATATGATGATGATGATGATGATGGTGGTGTGTGTATATGATGATGGTGGTGGTGGTGGTGGTGGTGTGTATATGATGATGATGGTGGTGGTGGTGGTGGTGTGTATATGATGATGATGATGGTGGTGGTGGTGGTGATGATGATGATGATGGTGGTGGTGGTGTGTGTATATGATGATGATGATGGTGGTGGTGGTGGTGGTGTGTGTATATGATGATGATGGTGGTGGTGTGTGTATATGATGATGGTGGTGGTGGTGGTGTGTGTATATGATGATGATGATGGTGGTGTGTGTATATGATGATGGTGGTGGTGGTGGTGGTGTGTGTATATGATGATGATGGTGGTGGTGGTGTGTGTATATGATGATGATGGTGGTGGTGGTGTGTGTATATGATGATGATGATGGTGGTGGTGGTGTGTGTATATGATGATGATGATGATGGTGGTGGTGTGTGTATATGATGATGATGCTGGTGGTGGTGGTGTGTGTATATGATGATGAAGATGGTGGTGGTGGTGGTGTGTGTATATGATGATGGTGGTGGTGGTGGTGTGTGTATATGATGATGATGGTGGTGGTGGTGTGTGTATATGATGATGATGATGATGATGGTGGTGTGTGTGTATATGATGATGATGATGGTGGTGGTGGTGGTGTGTATATGATGATGATGGTGGTGGTGGTGTGTGTATATGATGATGATGATGATGATGGTGGTGTGTGTGTATATGATGATGATGATGGTGGTGGTGGTGGTGGTGTGTATATGATGATGATGGTGGTGGTGGTGTGTGTATATGATGATGATGGTGGTGGTGGTGTGTGTATATGATGATGATGATGGTGGTGGTGGTGTGTGTATATGATGATGATGATGGTGGTGGTGGTGTGTGTGTATATGATGATGATGATGGTGGTGGTGGTGTGTGTATATGATGATGATGATGGTGGTGGTGGTGTGTGTATATGATGATGATGATGGTGGTGGTGGTGTGTGTATATGATGATGATGATGGTGGTGGTGGTGTGTGTGTATATGATGATGATGATGGTGGTGGTGGTGTGTGTGTATATGATGATGATGATGGTGGTGGTGGTGGTGTGTGTATATGATGATGATGGTGGTGGTGTGTGTATATGATGATGGTGGTGGTGGTGGTGTGTGTATATGATGATGATGATGATGATGGTGGTGTGTGTATATGATGATGGTGGTGGTGGTGGTGGTGTGTGTATATGATGATGATGGTGGTGGTGGTGTGTGTATATGATGATGATGGTGGTGGTGGTGTGTGTATATGATGATGATGATGGTGGTGGTGGTGTGTGTATATGATGATGATGATGATGGTGGTGGTGTGTGTATATGATGATGATGCTGGTGGTGGTGGTGTGTGTATATGATGATGATGATGGTGGTGGTGGTGGTGGTGTGTGTATATGATGATGGTGGTGGTGGTGGTGGTGGTGTGTGTATATGATGATGATGGTGGTGGTGGTGTGTGTATATGATGATGATGATGATGATGGTGGTGTGTGTGTATATGATGATGATGATGGTGGTGGTGGTGGTGTGTATATGATGATGATGGTGGTGGTGGTGGTGGTGTGTGTATATGATGATGATGATGATGATGGTGGTGGTGTGTGTATATGATGATGATGATGGTGGTGGTGGTGGTGGTGTGTGTATATGATGATGATGGTGGTGGTGGTGGTGTGTGTATATGATGATGATGGTGGTGGTGGTGGTGTGTGTATATGATGATGATGGTGGTGGTGGTGGTGTGTGTATATGATGATGATGATGGTGGTGGTGGTGTGTGTATATGATGATGATGATGGTGGTGGTGGTGGTGTGTGTATATGATGATGATGGTGGTGGTGGTGGTGTGTGTATATGATGATGATGGTGGTGGTGGTGGTGTGTGTATATGATGATGGTGGTGGTGGTGGTGTGTGTATATGATGATGGTGGTGGTGGTGTGTGTATATGATGATGGTGGTGGTGGTGGTGGTGGTGTGTGTATATGATGATGATGAAGATGATGACGATGATGATGGTGGTGGTGTGTGTATATGATGATGGTGGTGGTGGTGGTGGTGTGTGTATATGATGATGATGATGATGGTGGTGGTGGTGGTGTGTGTATATGATGATGATGATGATGGTGGTGTGTGTATATGATGATGGTGGTGGTGGTGGTGTGTGTATATGATGATGATGATGGTGGTGGTGGTGTGTGTGTATATGATGATGATGATGGTGGTGGTGGTGTGTGTGTATATGATGATGATGATGGTGGTGGTGGTGTGTGTGTATATGATGATGATGATGGTGGTGGTGGTGGTGTGTGTATATGATGATGATGGTGGTGGTGTGTGTATATGATGATGGTGGTGGTGGTGGTGTGTGTATATGATGATGATGATGATGATGGTGGTGTGTGTGTATATGATGATGATGGTGGTGGTGGTGGTGGTGTGTGTATATGATGATGATGATGATGGTGGTGTGTGTGTATATGATGATGATGATGATGATGATGGTGGTGGTGGTGTGTGTATATGATGATGATGATGGTGGTGGTGGTGGTGATGATGATGATGATGATGGTGGTGGTGGTGTGTGTATATGATGATGATGATGGTGGTGGTGGTGGTGTGTGTATATGATGATGATGATGATGGTGGTGGTGTGTGTATATGATGATGATGATGATGGTGGTGGTGTGTGTATATGATGATGATGGTGGTGGTGGTGGTGTGTGTATATGATGATGATGGTGGTGGTGGTGTGTGTATATGATGATGATGGTGGTGGTGGTGTGTGTATATGATGATGATGGTGGTGGTGGTGTGTGTATATGATGATGATGGTGGTGGTGGTGTGTGTATATGATGATGATGGTGGTGGTGGTGTGTGTATATGATGATGGTGGTGGTGGTGTGTGTATATGATGATGGTGGTGGTGGTGTGTGTATATGATGATGATGATGATGGTGGTGGTGTGTGTATATGATGATGATGGTGGTGGTGGTGGTGGTGTGTGTATATGATGATGATGGTGGTGGTGGTGTGTGTATATGATGGTGGTGGTGGTGTGTGTGTATATGATGATGATGATGATGGTGGTGGTGTGTGTATATGATGATGATGGTGGTGGTGGTGTGTGTATATGATGATGATGGTGGTGGTGGTGTGTGTATATGATGGTGGTGGTGGTGGTGTGTGTATATGATGGTGGTGGTGGTGGTGGTGGTGTGTGTATATGATGATGGTGGTGGTGGTGGTGGTGGTGTGTGTATATGATGATGGTGGTGGTGGTGGTGGTGGTGTGTGTATATGATGATGGTGGTGGTGGTGGTGGTGGTGTGTGTATATGATGATGGTGGTGGTGGTGGTGGTGTGTGTATATGATGATGATGGTGGTGGTGGTGTGTGTATATGATGATGATGGTGGTGGTGGTGTGTGTATATGATGATGATGGTGGTGGTGGTGTGTGTATATGATGATGGTGGTGGTGGTGTGTGTATATGATGATGGTGGTGGTGGTGTGTGTATATGATGATGATGATGATGGTGGTGGTGTGTGTATATGATGATGATGGTGGTGGTGGTGGTGGTGTGTGTATATGATGATGATGGTGGTGGTGGTGTGTGTATATGATGGTGGTGGTGGTGTGTGTGTATATGATGATGATGATGATGGTGGTGGTGTGTGTATATGATGATGATGGTGGTGGTGGTGTGTGTATATGATGATGATGGTGGTGGTGGTGTGTGTATATGATGGTGGTGGTGGTGGTGTGTGTATATGATGGTGGTGGTGGTGGTGGTGGTGTGTGTATATGATGATGGTGGTGGTGGTGGTGGTGGTGGTGTGTGTATATGATGATGGTGGTGGTGGTGGTGGTGGTGTGTGTATATGATGATGGTGGTGGTGGTGGTGGTGGTGTGTGTATATGATGATGGTGGTGGTGGTGGTGGTGTGTGTATATGATGATGGTGGTGGTGGTGGTGGTGTGTGTATATGATGATGGTGGTGGTGGTGGTGGTGTGTGTATATGATGATGGTGGTGGTGGTGGTGGTGGTGGTGTGTGTATATGATGATGATGATGATGATGATGATGGTGGTGGTGTGTGTATATGATGATGATGGTGGTGGTGGTGGTGGTGATGATGATGATGATGGTGGTGGTGGTGTGTGTATATGATGATGATGATGGTGGTGGTGGTGTGTGTATATGATGATGATGATGGTGGTGGTGGTGGTGATGATGATGATGGTGGTGGTGTGTGTATATGATGATGATGATGGTGGTGGTGGTGGTGATGATGATGATGATGATGGTGGTGGTGGTGTGTGTATATGATGATGATGATGGTGGTGGTGTGTGTATATGATGATGATGGTGGTGGTGGTGTGTGTATATGATGATGATGGTGGTGGTGGTGTGTGTATATGATGATGATGGTGGTGGTGGTGGTGGTGTGTGTATATGATGATGATGATGATGGTGTGTGTGTATATGATGATGATGGTGTGTGTATATGATGATGATGAAGATGATGATGGTGTGTGTGTATATGATGATGATGGTGTGTGTGTGTATATGATGATGATGATGGTGGTGGTGGTGGTGATGATGATGATGGTGGTGGTGTGTGTATATGATGATGATGATGGTGGTGGTGGTGGTGATGATGATGATGATGATGGTGGTGGTGGTGTGTGTATATGATGATGATGATGGTGGTGGTGTGTGTATATGATGATGATGGTGGTGGTGGTGTGTGTATATGATGATGATGGTGGTGGTGGTGGTGGTGTGTATATGATGATGATGATGATGGTGTGTGTGTATATGATGATGATGGTGTGTGTATATGATGATGATGAAGATGATGATGGTGTGTGTGTATATGATGATGATGGTGTGTGTATATGATGATGGTGGTGTGTGTATATGATGATGATGATGATGATGATGGTGGTGGTGGTGTGTGTATATGATGATGATGATGATGGTGTGTGTATATGATGATGATGGTGTGTGTATATGATGATGATGAAGATGATGATGGTGTGTGTGTATATGATGATGATGGTGTGTGTATATGATGATGGTGGTGTGTGTATATGATGATGATGAAGATGATGATGGTGTGTGTGTATATGATGATGGTGGTGGTGGTGGTGTGTGTATATGATGATGGTGGTGGTGGTGTGTGTATATGATGATGATGGTGGTGGTGGTGGTGTGTGTAGATGATGGTGGTGGTGGTGGTGGTGGTGTGTGTATATGATGATGATGAAGATGATGACGATGATGATGATGGTGGTGGTGTGTGTATATGATGATGGTGGTGGTGGTGGTGGTGGTGGTGTGTGTATATGATGATGGTGGTGGTGGTGGTGGTGTGTGTGTATATGATGATGATGATGATGATGGTGGTGGTGGTGTGTGTATATGATGATGATGGTGGTGGTGGTGGTGGTGTGTGTATATGATGATGATGGTGGTGGTGGTGGTGTGTGTGTATATGATGATGATGATGATGATGGTGGTGTGTGTGTATATGATGATGATGGTGGTGGTGGTGGTGGTGGTGTGTGTATATGATGATGATGATGATGGTGGTGTGTGTGTATATGATGATGATGATGATGATGATGGTGGTGGTGGTGTGTGTATATGATG
>NW_027016550.1:1612774-1690274 GCF_036934945.1 Oncorhynchus masou masou | reverse complement strand
GATGATGATGATGATGGTGGTGTGTGTGTATATGATGATGATGATGGTGGTGGTGGTGGTGTGTATATGATGATGATGGTGGTGGTGGTGTGTGTATATGATGATGATGGTGGTGGTGGTGTGTGTATATGATGATGATGATGGTGGTGGTGGTGTGTGTATATGATGATGATGATGGTGGTGGTGGTGTGTGTGTATATGATGATGATGATGGTGGTGGTGGTGTGTGTGTATATGATGATGATGATGGTGGTGGTGGTGTGTGTGTATATGATGATGATGATGGTGGTGGTGGTGTGTGTGTATATGATGATGATGATGGTGGTGGTGGTGTGTGTATATGATGATGATGATGGTGGTGGTGGTGTGTGTGTATATGATGATGATGGTGGTGGTGGTGTGTGTGTATATGATGATGATGATGGTGGTGGTGGTGTGTGTGTATATGATGATGATGATGGTGGTGGTGGTGTGTGTATATGATGATGATGGTGGTGGTGGTGGTGTGTGTATATGATGATGATGGTGGTGGTGGTGGTGTGTGTATATGATGATGATGGTGGTGGTGGTGGTGTGTGTATATGATGATGATGATGGTGGTGGTGTGTGTATATGATGATGATGGTGGTGGTGGTGGTGGTGTGTGTATATGATGATGATGATGGTGGTGGTGGTGTGTGTATATGATGATGATGATGGTGGTGGTGGTGTGTGTATATGATGATGATGATGGTGGTGGTGGTGTGTGTATATGATGATGATGATGGTGGTGGTGGTGTGTGTATATGATGATGATGATGGTGGTGGTGGTGTGTGTATATGATGATGATGATGGTGGTGGTGGTGTGTGTATATGATGATGATGATGGTGGTGGTGGTGTGTGTATATGATGATGATGATGGTGGTGGTGGTGTGTGTATATGATGATGATGATGGTGGTGGTGGTGTGTGTATATGATGATGATGATGGTGGTGGTGGTGTGTGTATATGATGATGATGATGGTGGTGGTGGTGTGTGTATATGATGATGATGATGGTGGTGGTGGTGTGTGTATATGATGATGATGATGGTGGTGGTGTGTGTATATGATGATGATGATGGTGGTGGTGTGTGTATATGATGATGATGATGGTGGTGGTGTGTGTATATGATGATGATGATGGTGGTGGTGTGTGTATATGATGATGATGATGGTGGTGGTGTGTGTATATGATGATGATGGTGGTGATGTGTGTATATGATGATGATGGTGGTGATGATGATGATCATGGTGATGGTGGTGATGAGTGTGTGTGTGTGTGTGTGTGTGTGTGTGTGTGTGTGTGTGTGTGTGTGTGTGTGTGTGTGTGTGTGTGTGTGTGTGTGTGTGTGTGTGTGTGTGTGTGTGTGTGTTACCTGCGATGATCAGTCGAGGGTGGAACAGCCGGGCGTTCTCCTCCAGTCGGTCGTAGTCGATGAGACCAGTGTCTGGGTCCACCTGATACAACACAGATTAACGTCACTAGTCGTAGTCGATGAGACCAGTGTCTGGGTCCACCTGATACAACACAGATTAACGTCACTAGTCGTAGTCGATGAGACCAGTGTCTGGGTCCACCTGATACAACACAGATTAACGTCACTAGTCGTAGTCGATGAGACCAGTGTCTGGGTCCACCTGATACAACACAGATTAACGTCACTAGTCGTAGTCGATGAGACCAGTGTCTGGGTCCACCTGAAACAACACAGATTAACGTCACTAGTCGATGAGACCAGTGTCTGGGTCCACCTGATACAACACAGATTAGCGTCACTAGTCGTAGTCGATGAGACCACTGTCTGGATCTACCTGATACAACACAGATTAACGTCACTAGTCGTAGTCGATGAGACCAGTGTCTAGGTCCACCTGATACAACACAGATTAACGTCACTAGTCGTAGTCGATGAGACCAGTGTCTGGGTCCACCTGATACAACACAGATTAACGTCACTAGTCGATGAGACCAGTGTCTGGGTCCACCTGATACAACACAGATTAACGTCACTAGTCGATGAGACCAGTGTCTGGGTCCACCTGATACAACACAGATTAACGTCACTAGTCGTAGTCGATGAGACCAGTGTCTGGGTCCACCTGATACAACACAGATTAACGTCACTAGTCGTAGTCAATGAGACCAGTGTCTGGGTCCACCTGATACAACACAGATTAACGTCACTAGTCGTAGTCGATGAGACCAGTGTCTGGGTCCACCTGATACAACACAGATTAACGTCACTAGTCGATGAGACCAGTGTCTGGATCCACCTGATACAACACAGATTAGCGTCACTAGTCGTAGTCGATGAGACCACTGTCTGGATCTACCTGATACAACACAGATTAACGTCACTAGTCGTAGTCGATGAGACCAGTGTCTAGGTCCACCTGATACAACACAGATTAACGTCACTAGTCGTAGTCGATGAGACCAGTGTCTGGGTCCACCTGATACAACACAGATTAACGTCACTAGTCGATGAGACCAGTGTCTGGGTCCACCTGATACAACACAGATTAACGTCACTAGTCGATGAGACCAGTGTCTGGGTCCACCTGATACAACACAGATTAACGTCACTAGTCGTAGTCGATGAGACCAGTGTCTGGGTCCACCTGATACAACACAGATTAACGTCACTAGTCGTAGTCGATGAGACCAGTGTCTGGGTCCACCTGATACAACACAGATTAACGTCACTAGTCGATGAGACCAGTGTCTGGATCCACCTGATACAACACAGATTAACGTCACTAGTCGTAGTCGATGAGACCAGTGTCTGGGTCCACCTGATACAACACAGATTAACGTCACTAGTCGTAGTCGCCACCTGATACAACACAGATTAACGTCACTAGTCGTAGTCAATGAGACCAGTGTCTGGGTCCACCTGATACAACACAGATTAACGTCACTAGTCGTAGTCGATGAGACCAGTGTCTGGGTCCACCTGATACAACACAGATTAACGTCACTAGTCGATGAGACCAGTGTCTGGATCCACCTGATACAACACAGATTAGCGTCACTAGTCGTAGTCGATGAGACCACTGTCTGGATCTACCTGATACAACACAGATTAACGTCACTAGTCGTAGTCGATGAGACCAGTGTCTAGGTCCACCTGATACAACACAGATTAACGTCACTAGTCGTAGTCGATGAGACCAGTGTCTGGGTCCACCTGATACAACACAGATTAACGTCACTAGTCGATGAGACCAGTGTCTGGGTCCACCTGATACAACACAGATTAACGTCACTAGTCGATGAGACCAGTGTCTGGGTCCACCTGATACAACACAGATTAACGTCACTAGTCGTAGTCGATGAGACCAGTGTCTGGGTCCACCTGATACAACACAGATTAACGTCACTAGTCGTAGTCAATGAGACCAGTGTCTGGGTCCACCTGATACAACACAGATTAACGTCACTAGTCGTAGTCGATGAGACCAGTGTCTGGGTCCACCTGATACAACACAGATTAACGTCACTAGTCGTAGTCGCCACCTGATACAACACAGATTAACGTCACTAGTCGATGAGACCAGTGTCTGGGTCCACCTGATACAACACAGATTAACGTCACTAGTCGTAGTCGATGAGACCAGTGTCTGGGTCCACCTGATACAACACAGATTAACGTCACTAGTCGATGAGACCAGTGTCTGGGTCCACCTGATACAACACAGATTAACGTCACTAGTCGTAGTCGATGAGACCAGTGTCTGGGTCCACCTGATACAACACAGATTAACGTCACTAGTCGTAGTCGATGAGACCAGTGTCTGGGTCCACCTGATATAACACAGATTAACGTCACTAGTCGTAGTCGATGAGACCAGTGTCTGGGTCCACCTGATACAACACAGATTAACGTCACTAGTCGTAGTCAATGAGACCAGTGTCTGGGTCCACCTGATACAACACAGATTAACGTCACTAGTCGTAGTCAATGAGACCAGTGTCTGGGTCCACCTGATACAACACAGATTAACGTCACTAGTCGTAGTCGATGAGACCAGTGTCTGGGTCCACCTGATACAACACAGATTAACGTCACTAGTCGTAGTCGATGAGACCAGTGTCTGGGTCCACCTGATACAACACAGATTAACGTCACTAGTCGTAGTCGATGAGACCAGTGTCTGGGTCCACCTGATACAACACAGATTAACGTCACTAGTCGTAGTCGCCACCTGATACAACACAGATTAACGTCACTAGTCGTAGTCGAGGAGACCAGTATCTGGGTCTACCTGATACAACACAGATTAACGTCACTAGTCGTAGTCGATGAGACCAGTGTCTGGGTCCACCTGATACAACACAGATTAACGTCACTAGTCGTAGTCGCCACCTGATACAACACAGATTAACGTCACTAGTCGATGAGACCAGTGTCTGGTCAGTGACGTTCGTTAATCTGGGGTAACTCTTTCGGCACCTTATAGAGTCCATGACTTTATACACCAGTCAGCAACGGACGTGGCAGAAACATAATCCACTCATTTGAAAAGGGTTGTCCACGTTGTTTTGTCTACAAAGTAGTGTGTTGTTTGTCAGCTAGAAAGAAAATGGCCCTCAATTCAGAAATGTAGAAAGAGGAGAGAAAGCTCTAGAAATGTCTAGACAGCTCTATAAAGCTACCGTTATCTGCTGCCTCTTCAACAAGAAGCCACATTGATCCTACGATCCAGATATACACTCCCCCCACCCCCACGGACCAAAAAAAAATAAAAATCCAAAGCATGTCCCCTGCTTCTCCGGAATGCCACCCGATCCCCGTGGCCGAAGCATCGCATTTCTGTTTAGGCAGCACTCGGGCTGTATAGAAAACAACCCCCTGAGAGCCACAGAACGACCGAATTAGCACCACGCACAGCCACCTCAAACACCTTTAGGCAGCACTCGGGCTGTATAGAAAACAACCCCCCCGAGAGCCACAGAACGACCGAATTTGCACCACGCGCAGCCACCTCAAACACCTTTAGGCAGCACTCGGGCTGTATAGAAAACAACCCACCGAGAGCAACAGAACGACAGAATTAGCACCACGCACAGCCACTTCAAACACCTTTAGGCAGCACTCGGGCTGTATAGAAAACAACCCCCCCCCCCGAGAGCAACAGAACGACAGAATTAGCACCACGCACAGCCACTTCAAACACCTTTAGGCAGCACTCGGGCTGTATAGAAAACAACCCCCCGAGAGCCACAGAACGACCGAATTAGCACCACGCACAGCCACTTCAAACACCTTTAGGCAGCACTCGGGCTGTATAGAAAACAACCCCGAGAGCCACAGCACAACCGAATTACCACCAACACCTTTCGGCAGCACTCGGGCAGGCTGTATAGAAAACAACCCCCCCGAGAGCAACAGAACGACCGAATTAGCACCACGCGCAGCCACCATAAACACCTTGAAAACGGCTCTTTCCCATAGGCTGGTACTATCTATGACATCATCAGCAGTTAAATACCAACATGGTAGACGTGTTTACAGCTGGTTGGCTTTGATCACGTGATCTCTGAAATTCAAACAGATTTGGAGAAAAAAAAATCTAACTCAACTTTTAGAATAACTTTATAAGAACACTCCGGGAACTTTACGGAACACTCCGGGAACTTTACGGAACACTCCGGGAACTTTACGGAACACTCCGGGAACTTTAAGTCCTTAGTGATTTGAACACCAAGGAAGCTCTCGACCCGGAAACCTGACTTACCAATAAAATGAGGCCCGATCCAGAACGACTGCAGACGATCTTAGATCTTTGGTCTACAGTATGGAAAGCCTTCGATAGGTCAATAAAGAGGGCTGCACAGTACCTCCATCCTATCCAGCCCTTTACCACATCGTTTAAATCAGCCAATCAGGTGTTGAGGATGGGTAAAGGTCAGTGAGACAACTCAAGGCCTTTGCACAGCAACATTGTTGCAACATAAAGACAACACTGACACAACCAACCGTGTCAGGGCCCATCTCTGGTGTGATGACAGAACGGTGCGTCAGACAGCTCTGTTCTCCCCGTGGTTACCTTGGCTAGGCAGGCAGAAGGACGTTGATCTCAAATAAACTGTGTGGTGTGTCTCTCTGCTCCTCTCCTCTCTCTCTGTGCCCCTCTCTCTGTGCCCCGGCTCCTCTCTCTCTGTGCTCCTCTCTCTATGCTCCTCTCTCCTCTCTCAGTGCCCCGGCTCCTCCCTCTGTGCCCCGGCTCCTCCCTCTGTGCGCCCCGGCTCCTCCCTCTGTGCGCCCCGGCTCCTCCCTCTGTGCTCCCCGGCTCCTCCCTCTGTGCTCCCCGGCTCCTCCCTCTGTGCTCCCCGGCTCCTCCCTCTGTGCTCCCCGGCTCCTCCCTCTGTGCTCCCCGGCTCCTCCCTCTGTGCTCCCCGGCTCCTCCCTCTGTGCTCCTCCCTCTGTGCTCCTCTCGCTGTGCTCCTCTCTCTGTGCTCCTCTCTCTGTGCTCCTCTCTCTGTGCTCCTCTCTCTGTGCTCCTCTCTCTGTGCTCCTCTCTCTGTGCTCCTCTCTCTGTGCTCCTCTCTCTGGGCTCCTCTCTCTGGGCTCCTCTCTCTGGGCTCCTCTCTCTGGGCTCCTCTCTCTGTGCTCCTCTCTCTGTGCCCCGGCTCCTCTCTCTATGCTCCTCTCTCTGTGCCCCGGCTCCTCTCTCTGTGCCCCGGCTCCTCTCTCTGTGCCCCGGCTCCTCTCTCTGTGCCCCGGCTCCTCTCTCTGTGCCCCGGCTCCTCTCTCTGTGCCCCGGCTCCTCTCTCTGTGCCCCGGCTCCTCTCTCTATGCCCCTCTCTCTGTGCCCCGGCTCCTCTCTCTGTGCCCCGGCTCCTCTCTCTGTGCCCCGGCTCCTCTCTCTGTGCCCCGGCTCCTCTCTCTGTGCTCCTCTCTCTGTGCCCCGGCTCCCCCTCCTGTTGCTGTTGTTTACCTTGTTGGCATGGACTCAAGGAAGATGGATGTGTTGTTGTGTCTCAGTGTGTGTATTGTTGTTGTTTACCTTGTTGGCATGGACTCAAAGAAGACTGATGTGTTGTTGTGTCTCAGTGTGTGTGTTGTTATTGTTGTTGTTGTTGTTGTTGTTTACCTTGTAGGGCATGGACTCAAAGAAGACTGATGTGTTGTTGTGTCTCAGCGTGTGTGTTGTTGTTGTTGTTGTTTACCTTGTAGGGCATGGACTCAAAGAAGACGGATGTGTTGTTGTGTCTCAGTGTGTGTGTTATTGTTGTTGTTGTTGTTTACCTTGTAGGGCATGGACTCAAAGAAGACGGACGTGGCAGAGATCTTCTTCTTGTTGGTCATGAAGCCGTGCGTCAGGTGACCTCCATCAGGGAGGTCCAGACCCATGATCCTCCCATGAGGCTCCACGATCGCCGTGTACACAGCAAAGTTAGCAGGGGAGCCTACAAACACATCGCCTCGTTAGACCCTGGTTACACCTAGTTAGACCCTACAGAGCTGTACTGGGATGGCCTGGTTACACCTAGTTAGACCCTACAGAGCTGTACTGGGATGGCCTGGTTACACCTAGTTAGACCCTACAGAGCTATACTGGGATGGTCTGGTTACGCCTCGTTAGACCCTACAGAGCTGTACTGGGATGGTCTGGTTACGCCTCGTTAGACCCTACAGAGCTGTACTGGGATGGCCTGGTTCCACCTAGTTAGACCCTACAGAGCTGTACTGGGATGGCCTGGTTACACCTAGTTAGACCCTACAGAGCTGTACTGGGATGGTCTGGTTACACCTCGTTAGACCCTACAGAGCTGTACTGGGATGGCCTGGTTACACCTAGTTAGACCCTACAGAGCTGTACTGGGATGGCCTGGTTACACCTAGTTAGACCCTACAGAGCTGTACTGGGATGGCCTGGTTACACCTCCACCTAGTTAGACCCTACAGAGCTGTACTGGGATGGTCTGGTTACACCTCCACCTAGTTAGACCCTACAGAGCTGTACTGGGATGGCCTGGTTACACCTAGTTAGACCCTACAGAGCTGTACTGGGATGGTCTGGTTACACCTAGTTAGACCCTACAGAGCTGTACTGGGATGGCCTGGTTACACCTAGTTAGACCCTACAGAGCTGTACTGGGATGGTCTGGTTACACCTAGTTAGACCCTACAGAGCTGTACTGGGATGGCCTGGTTCCACCTAGTTAGACCCTACAGAGCTGTACTGGGATGGCCTGGTTACACCTAGTTAGACCCTACAGAGCTGTACTGGGATGGCCTGGTTACACCTAGTTAGACCCTACAGAGCTGTACTGGGATGGTCTGGTTACACCTAGTTAGACCCTACAGAGCTGTACTGGGATGGTCTGGTTACACCTCCACCTAGTTAGACCCTACAGAGCTGTACTGGGATGGCCTGGTTACACCTAGTTAGACCCTACAGAGCTGTACTGGGATGGCCTGGTTACACCTAGTTAGACCCTACAGAGCTGTACTGGGATGGCCTGGTTACACCTAGTTAGACCCTACAGAGCTGTACTGGGATGGTAGTGGGGGGGGGGGGTACTACCTGAGTATGGCTGTACGTTAACTCCCCACTTGTCAGTGTCTAGTCCGTAGGCCTCCAGAGCTCTGTGTAGTGGGGGGGGGGGGGGGTACTACCTGAGTATGGCTGTACGTTAACTCCCCACTTGTCAGTGTCTAGTCCGTAGGCCTCCAGAGCTCTGTGTAGTGGGGGGGTACTACCTGAGTATGGCTGTACGTTAACTCCCCACTTGTCAGCGTCCAGTCCGTAGGCCTCCAGAGCTCTGTGTAGTGGGGGGGGGGGGGGTACTACCTGAGTATGGCTGTACGTTAACTCCCCACTTGTCAGCGTCCAGTCCGTAGGCCTCCAGAGCTCTGTGTAGTGGGGGGGGGGGGTACTACCTGAGTATGGCTGTACGTTAACTCCCCACTTGTCAGCGTCCAGTCCGTAGGCCTCCAGAGCTCTGTGTAGTGGGGGGGGGGGGGGTACTACCTGAGTATGGCTGTACGTTAACTCCCCACTTGTCAGTGTCTAGTCCGTAGGCCTCCAGAGCTCTGTGTAGTGGGGTGGGGGGGGGGTACTACCTGAGTATGGCTGTACGTTAACTCCCCACTTGTCAGCGTCCAGTCCGTAGGCCTCCAGAGCTCTGTGTAGTGGGGGGGGGGTACTACCTGAGTATGGCTGTACGTTAACTCCCCACTTGTCAGCGTCCAGTCCGTAGGCCTCCAGAGCTCTGTGTAGTGGGGGGGGGGGGTACTACCTGAGTATGGCTGTACGTTAACTCCCCACTTGTCAGCGTCCAGTCCGTAGGCCTCCAGAGCTCTGTGTAGTGGGGGGGGGTACTACCTGAGTATGGCTGTACGTTAACTCCCCACTTGTCAGCGTCCAGTCCGTAGGCCTCCAGAGCTCTGTGTAGTGGGGGGGGGGTACTACCTGAGTATGGCTGTACGTTAACTCCCCACTTGTCAGCGTCCAGTCCGTAGGCCTCCAGAGCTCTGTGTAGTGGGGGGGGTACTACCTGAGTATGGCTGTACGTTAACTCCCCACTTGTCAGCGTCCAGTCCGTAGGCCTCCAGAGCTCTGTGTAGTGGGGGGGGGGGGGGGGGGGTACTACCTGAGTATGGCTGTACGTTAACTCCCCACTTGTCAGCGTCCAGTCTGTAGGCCTCCAGAGCTCTGTGTAGTGGGGGGGGGGTACTACCTGAGTATGGCTGTACGTTAACTCCCCACTTGTCAGCGTCCAGTCCGTAGGCCTCCAGAGCTCTGTGTAGTGGGGGGGGTACTACCTGAGTATGGCTGTACGTTAACTCCCCACTTGTCAGCGTCCAGTCCGTAGGCCTCCAGAGCTCTGTGTAGTGGGGGGGGGGGGTACTACCTGAGTATGGCTGTACGTTAACTCCCCACTTGCCAGCGTCCAGTCCGTAGGCCTCCAGAGCTCTGTGTAGTGGGGGGGGGTACTACCTGAGTATGGCTGTACGTTAACTCCCCACTTGTCAGCGTCCAGTCCGTAGGCCTCCAGAGCTCTGTGTAGTGGGGGGGGGGTACTACCTGAGTATGGCTGTACGTTAACTCCCCACTTGTCAGCGTCCAGTCCGTAGGCCTCCAGAGCTCTGTGTAGTGGGGGGGGGGGGGGTACTACCTGAGTATGGCTGTACGTTAACTCCCCACTTGTCAGCGTCCAGTCCGTAGGCCTCCAGAGCTCTGTGTAGTGGGGGGGGGGTACTACCTGAGTATGGCTGTACGTTAACTCCCCACTTGTCAGCGTCCAGTCCGTAGGCCTCCAGAGCTCTGTGTAGTGGGGGGGGTACTACCTGAGTATGGCTGTACGTTAACTCCCCACCTGTCAGCGTCCAGTCCGTAGGCCTCCAGAGCTCTGTGTAGTGGGGGGGGGGGGGGGGTACTACCTGAGTATGGCTGTACGTTAACTCCCCACTTGTCAGCGTCCAGTCCGTAGGCCTCCAGAGCTCTGTGTAGTGGGGGGGGGGGGTACTACCTGAGTATGGCTGTACGTTAACTCCCCACTTGTCAGCGTCCAGTCCGTAGGCCTCCAGAGCTCTCCTCTGACACAGGCGCTCCAACTCATCGACATGTTCTGTACCACCGTAGTACCTACACACACACACACACACACACACACACACACACACACACACACACACACACACACACACACACACACACACACACACACACACACACACACACACACACACACACACACACGGAAACATCTCAACAATATGTTGTGTGTTGCAGTGTGTGTGTTCTCACCTAGATCTCTCTGGTCTCCACAACCAAACCCATTAGATAACCCTGGAGATCTCTGGTCTCCAAACCCATTAGATAACCCTGGAGATCTCTGGTCTCCAAACCCATTAGATAACCCTGGAGATCTCTGGTCTCCACAACCAAACCCATTAGATAACCCTGGAGATCTCTGGTCTCCAAACCCATTCTCTCAGGGGTAGATAACCCTGGAGATCTCTGGTCTCCAAACCCATTCTCTCAGGGATAGATAACCCTGGAGATCTCTGGTCTCCAAACCCATTCTCTCAGGGATAGATAACCCTGGAGATCTCTGGTCTCCACACCCATTCTCTCAGGGATAGATAACCCTGGAGATCTCTGGTCTCTAAACCCATTCTCCCAGGGATAGATAACCCTGGAGATCTATCTGGTCTCCAAACCCATTCTCCCAGGGATAGATAACCCTGGAGATCTATCTGGTCTCCAAACCCATTCTCTCAGGGATAGATAACCCTGGAGATCTCTGGTCTCCAAACCCATTCTCCCAGGGATAGATAACCCTGGAGATCTATCTGGTCTCCAAACCCATTCTCTCAGGGATAGATAACCCTGGAGATCTATCTGGTCTCCAAACCCATTCTCTCAGGGATAGATAACCCTGGAGATCTCTGGTCTCCAAACCCATTCTCTCAGGGATAGATAACCCTGGAGATCTCTGGTCTCCAAACCCATTCTCTCAGGGATAGATAACCCTGGAGATCTCTGGTCTCCAAACCCATTCTCTCAGGGATAGATAACCCTGGAGATCTCTGGTCTCCAAACCCATTCTCTCAGGGATAGATAACCCTGGAGATCTCTGGTCTCCAAACCCATTCTCTCAGGGATAGATAACCCTGGAGATCTCTGGTCTCCACACCCATTCTCTCAGGGATAGATAACCCTGGAGATCTCTGGTCTCCAAACCCATTCTCTCAGGGATAGATAACCCTGGAGATCTCTGGTCTCCAAACCCATTAGATAACCCTGGAGATCTCTGGTCTCCACAACCAAACCCATTAGATAACCCTGGAGATCTCTGGTCTCCAAACCCATTCTCTCAGGGATAGATAACCCTGGAGATCTATCTGGTCTCCAAACCCATTCTCTCAGGGATAGATAAATGCGATTGCTTTTCTTACCTCTGTCCAGGATACCCCTCTGAGTGACTCTCTGTTTAAATACAGGTTCATAAAGCTTCATTGTGCTTATCTCTGTCCAGGATACCCCTCTGAGTGACTCTCTGTTTAAATACAGGTTCATAAAGCTTCATTGTGCCTACCTCTGTCCAGGATACCCCTCTGAGTACTTGTTGTTCATACAGGAGCCCAGGGCTTCTAGAACAGCTCTGGAGGTGAAGTTCTCTGATGCGATCAGCTCCAGGCCGAAGGTCTGACGGTGCTTCTCTCTCTTGATGATGGAGAACACCTAGACAATACACCGATTCATTATAACACACCTAGACAATACACCGATTCATTATAATACACCTAGACAATACACCGATTCATTATAATACACCTAGACAATACACCGATTCATTATAATACACCTAGACAATACACCGATTCATTATAATACACCTAGACAATACACCATTTCATTATAATACACCTAGACAATACACCGTTTCATTATAATACACCTAGACAATACACCGTTTCATTATAATACACCTAGACAATACACCGTTTCATTATAATACACCTAGACAATACACCGATTCATTACAATACACCGTTTCATTATAATACACCTAGACAATACACCGATTCATTATAATACACCTAGACAATACACCGATTCATTATAATACACCTAGACAATACACCGTTTCATTATAATACACCTAGACAATACACCGTTTCATTATAACACACCTAGACAATACACCGATTCATTATAATACACCTAGACAATACACCGATTCATTATAATACACCTAGACAATACACCGTTTCATTATAATACACCTAGACAATACACCGTTTCATTATAATACACCTAGACAATACACCGTTTCATTATAATACACCTAGACAATACACCGTTTCATTATAATACACCTAGACAATACACCGTTTCATTATAATACACCTAGACAATACACCGTTTCATTATAATACACCTAGACAATACACTGATTCATTATAATACACACACACCACACACCGATTCATTATAATACACACACACACCACACACCGATTCATTATAATACACCTAGACAATACACTGATTCATTATAATACACCTAGACAATACACTGTTTCATTATAATACACACACACCACACACAGATTCATTATAATACACACACACCACACACCGATTCATTATAATACACCTAGACAATACACCGATTCATTATAATACACCTAGACAATACACCGATTCATTATAATACACCTAGACAATACACCGTTTCATTATAATACACCTAGACATTACACCGTTTCATTATAATACACCTAGACATTACACCGTTTCATTATAATACACCTAGACAATACACCGTTTCATTATAATACACCTAGACAATACACCGTTTCATTATAATACACCTAGACAATACACCGTTTCATTATAAAACACCTAGACAATACACCGTTTCATTATAATACACCTAGACAATACACCGTTTCATTATAATACACCTAGACAATACACCGTTTCATTATAATACACCTAGACAATACACCGATTCATTATAATACACACACACCACACACCGATTCATTATAATACACACACACCACACACCGATTCATTATAATACACCTAGACAATACACTGATTCATTATAATACACCTAGACAATACACTGTTTCATTATAATACACACACACCACACACAGATTCATTATAATACACACACACCACACACCGTTTCATTATAATACACCTAGACAATACACCGTTTCATTATAATACACCTAGACAATACACCGTTTCATTATAATACACCTAGACAATACACCGTTTCATTATAATACACCTAGACAATACACCGTTTCATTATAAAACACCTAGACAATACACCGTTTCATTTTAATACACATATACAATACACCGATTCATTATAATACACCTAGACAATACACCGTTTCATTATAATACACCTAGACAATACACCGTTTCATTATAATACACCTAGACAATACACCGTTTCTTTATAATACACCTAACACAACCCAGCCTGTAGTTACCTGGCCTCAACCCAGCCTGTAGTTACCTGGCCTGTAGTTACCTGGCCTGTAGTTACCTGGCCTGTAGTTACCTGGCCTGTAGTTACCTGGCTGAAACCCCCTTTAGAGGTATATTAACCCAGCCTGTAGTACCTGGCTGAAACCCCCTTTAGATGTATATTAACCCAGCCTGTAGTACCTGGCTGAAACCCCTTTAGATGTATATTAACCCAGCCTGTAGTACCTGGCTGAAACCCCTTTAGATGTATATTAACCCAGCCTGTAGTACCTGGCTGAAACCCCTTTAGATGTATATTAACCCAGCCTGTAGTACCTGGCTGAAACCCCTTTAGATGTATATTAACCCAGCCTGTAGTACCTGGCTGAAACCCCTTTAGATGTATATTAACCCAGCCTGTAGTACCTGGCTGAAACCCCTTTAGATGTATATTAACCCAGCCTGTAGTACCTGGCTGAAACCCCTTTAGATGTATATTAACCCAGCCTGTAGTACCTGGCTGAAACCCCTTTAGATGTATATTAACCCAGCCTGTAGTACCTGGCTGAAACCCCTTTAGATGTATATTAACCCAGCCTGTAGTACCTGGCTGAAACCCCTTTAGATGTATAATAACCCAGCCTGTAGTACCTGGCTGAAACCCCTTTAGATGTATATTAACCCAGCCTGTAGTACCTGGCTGAAACCCCTTTAGATGTATATTAACCCAGCCTGTAGTACCTGGCTGAAACCCCTTTAGATGTATATTAACCCAGCCTGTAGTACCTGGCTGAAACCCCTTTAGATGTATATTAACCCAGCCTGTAGTACCTGGCTGAAACCCCTTTAGATGTATATTAACCCAGCCTGTAGTACCTGGCTGAAACCCCTTTAGATGTATATTAACCCAGCCTGTAGTACCTGGCTGAAACCCCTTTAGATGTATATTAACCCAGCCTGTAGTACCTGGCTGAAACCCCTTTAGATGTATATTAACCCAGCCTGTAGTACCTGGCTGAAACCCCTTTAGATGTATAATAACCCAGCCTGTAGTACCTGGCTGAAACCCCTTTAGATGTATATTAACCCAGCCTGTAGTACCTGGCTGAAACCCCTTTAGATGTATATTAACCCAGCCTGTAGTACCTGGCTGAAACCCCTATAGATGTATATTAACCCAGCCTGTAGTACCTGGCTGAAACCCCTTTAGATGTATATTAACCCAGCCTGTAGTACCTGGCTGAAACCCCTTTAGATGTATATTAACCCAGCCTGTAGTACCTGGCTGAAACCCCTTTAGATGTATATTAACCCAGCCTGTAGTACCTGGCTGAAACCCCTTTAGATGTATATTAACCCAGCCTGTAGTACCTGGCTGAAACCCCTTTAGATGTATATTAACCCAGCCTGTAGTACCTGGCTGAAACCCCTTTAGATGTATATTAACCCAGCCTGTAGTACCTGGCTGAAACCCCTTTAGATGTATATTAACCCAGCCTGTAGTACCTGGCTGAAACCCCTTTAGATGTATATTAACCCAGCCTGTAGTACCTGGCTGAAACCCCTTTAGATGTATATTAACCCAGCCTGTAGTACCTGGCTGAAACCCCTTTAGATGTATATTAACCCAGCCTGTAGTACCTGGCTGAAACCCCTTTAGATGTATATTAACCCCTTTAGATGTATATTAACCCAGCCTGTAGTACCTGGCTGAAACCCCTTTAGATGTATATTAACCCAGCCTGTAGTACCTGGCTGAAACCCCTTTAGATGTATATTAACCCAGCCTGTAGTACCTGGCTGAAACCCCTTTAGATGTATATTAACCCAGCCTGTAGTACCTGGCTGAAACCCCTTTAGATGTATATTAACCCAGCCTGTAGTACCTGGCTGAAACCCCTTTAGATGTATATTAACCCAGCCTGTAGTACCTGGCTGAAACCCCTTTAGATGTATATTAACCCAGCCTGTAGTACCTGGCTGAAACCCCTTTAGATGTATATTAACCCAGCCTGTAGTACCTGGCTGAAACCCCTTTAGATGTATATTAACCCAGCCTGTAGTACCTGGCTGAAACCCCTTTAGATGTATATTAACCCAGCCTGTAGTACCTGGCTGAAACCCCTTTAGATGTATATTAACCCAGCCTGTAGTACCTGGCTGAAACCCCTTTAGATGTATATTAACCCAGCCTGTAGTACCTGGCTGAAACCCCTTTAGATGTATATTAACCCAGCCTGTAGTACCTGGCTGAAACCCCTTTAGATGTATATTAACCCAGCCTGTAGTACCTGGCTGAAACCCCTTTAGATGTATATTAACCCAGCCTGTAGTACCTGGCTGAAACCCCTTTAGATGTATATTAACCCAGCCTGTAGTACCTGGCTGAAACCCCTTTAGATGTATATTAACCCAGCCTGTAGTACCTGGCTGAAACCCCTTTAGATGTATATTAACCCAGCCTGTAGTACCTGGCTGAAACCCCTTTAGATGTATATTAACCCAGCCTGTAGTACCTGGCTGAAACCCCTTTAGATGTATATTAACCCAGCCTGTAGTACCTGGCTGAAACCCCTTTAGATGTATATTAACCCAGCCTGTAGTACCTGGCTGAAACCCCTTTAGATGTATATTAACCCAGCCTGTAGTACCTGGCTGAAACCCCTTTAGATGTATATTAACCCAGCCTGTAGTACCTGGCTGAAACCCCTTTAGATGTATATTAACCCAGCCTGTAGTACCTGGCTGAAACCCCTTTAGATGTATATTAACCCAGCCTGTAGTACCTGGCTGAAACCCCTTTAGATGTATATTAACCCAGCCTGTAGTACCTGGCTGAAACCCCTTTAGATGTATATTAACCCAGCCTGTAGTACCTGGCTGAAACCCCTTTAGATGTATATTAACCCAGCCTGTAGTACCTGGCTGAAACCCCTTTAGATGTATATTAACCCAGCCTGTAGTACCTGGCTGAAACCCCTTTAGATGTATATTAACCCAGCCTGTAGTACCTGGCTGAAACCCCTTTAGATGTATATTAACCCAGCCTGTAGTACCTGGCTGAAACCCCTTTAGATGTATATTAACCCAGCCTGTAGTACCTGGCTGAAACCCCTTTAGATGTATATTAACCCAGCCTGTAGTACCTGGCTGAAACCCCTTTAGATGTATATTAACCCAGCCTGTAGTACCTGGCTGAAACCCCTTTAGATGTATATTAACCCAGCCTGTAGTACCTGGCTGAAACCCCTTTAGATGTATATTAACCCAGCCTGTAGTACCTGGCTGAAACCCCTTTAGATGTATATTAACCCAGCCTGTAGTACCTGGCTGAAACCCCTTTAGATGTATATTAACCCAGCCTGTAGTACCTGGCTGAAACCCCTTTAGATGTATATTAACCCAGCCTGTAGTACCTGGCTGAAACCCCTTTAGATGTATATTAACCCAGCCTGTAGTACCTGGCTGAAACCCCTTTAGATGTATATTAACCCAGCCTGTAGTACCTGGCTGAAACCCCTTTAGATGTATATTAACCCAGCCTGTAGTACCTGGCTGAAACCCCTTTAGATGTATATTAACCCAGCCTGTAGTACCTGGCTGAAACCCCTTTAGATGTATATTAACCCAGCCTGTAGTACCTGGCTGAAACCCCTTTAGATGTATATTAACCCAGCCTGTAGTACCTGGCTGAAACCCCTTTAGATGTATATTAACCCAGCCTGTAGTACCTGGCTGAAACCCCTTTAGATGTATATTAACCCAGCCTGTAGTACCTGGCTGAAACCCCTTTAGATGTATATTAACCCAGCCTGTAGTACCTGGCTGAAACCCCTTTAGATGTATATTAACCCAGCCTGTAGTACCTGGCTGAAACCCCTTTAGATGTATATTAACCCAGCCTGTAGTACCTGGCTGAAACCCCTTTAGATGTATATTAACCCAGCCTGTAGTACCTGGCTGAAACCCCTTTAGATGTATATTAACCCAGCCTGTAGTACCTGGCTGAAACCCCTTTAGATGTATATTAACCCAGCCTGTAGTACCTGGCTGAAACCCCTTTAGATGTATATTAACCCAGCCTGTAGTACCTGGCTGAAACCCCTTTAGATGTATATTAACCCAGCCTGTAGTACCTGGCTGAAACCCCTTTAGATGTATATTAACCCAGCCTGTAGTACCTGGCTGAAACCCCTTTAGATGTATATTAACCCAGCCTGTAGTACCTGGCTGAAACCCCTTTAGATGTATATTAACCCAGCCTGTAGTACCTGGCTGAAACCCCTTTAGATGTATATTAACCCAGCCTGTAGTTACCTGGCTGAAACACATTGCCCTTTAGATGTATATTAACCCCTTTAGATGTATATTCGGAACGAGGAAACATAAAAGCGATGTCATCAACAGCAACGAGTCAGCCTCACACACACACACACACACCCTGTGTGACGTACCTCAGAGTCGTTGGAGCTGAGTGGCTCCTGCATCATCTTGTTGTGAGACTCCCACACTTCCTTACTGACATGGTGACTGGTACCGTTGCTATGAGACATGACCACTGGTACTGATCTACAGACAGACAGACAGTTAGTTAGTTAAGCTATGAGACATGACCACTGAGAGAGAGAGAGACAGACGGACAGACGGACAGACGGACAGACGGACAGGACAGGACAGGACAGGACAGGACAGGACAGTTAGTTAGTTAAGCTATGCCAAATAAGATTCAACAGTATCTTTTGTCAACCCCTCTAAATATCAGTTGTTGCGAAGAGCGTCTGCTAAATGACTTAAATGTAAATGTAATATAGTATTCAGGGCTACATTTAGTCAGGTTATCTGGTATTCAGGGCTTTAATTAGTCAGGTTATCACTAGAACAGCCATGTTTAAACCAATAGGGTGCCATTTGGTGTGGTCCTGGTGGAAGTAGTGGACTATGTAGGGAATAGGGTGCTGTCACTGCCACTCTGTGTCTGATGCAACAGCAGCTGGACTCATGACTTCTGTTATCTTGTTTGTCCAACTTACAGAGGCCCGTCAGCTAACTGACCTCGCTGGATAAAGTCACCCATTCTGTGTGGTAGCGTGTAAAGCAGGGGGTTCTTTAACTTCTTCAGCCTGGCACCCAAATTAGAAGTTCTGTTTTTCTGGGACCCACGCTTAGTAAAATATGCAACTATACATACATTTCGGTACATTTCATTGCCCTTATGCCTAAAACAAATAACAATTACATTAAATATCCATATAAATATCTATACGTGTTTAGTTTCCCCCATTAAAAACACTCTTACATATCTGTCTAGGTTGGAACTGTTGTAGACAAACAACCCAGAACTGTGTGAGTGGGTTCTCAGTCAGGAGACCACTTCCTGTTGTAGACAAACAACCCAGAACTGTGTGAGTGGGTTCTCAGTCAGGAGACCACTTCCTGTTGTAGACAAACAACTCAGAACTGTGTGAGTGGGTTCTCAGTCAACCCTGGAGATCTCTGGTCTCCACAACCAAACCCATTCTCCCAGGGCTAGATAACCCTGGAGATCTCTGGTCTCCACAACCAAACCCATTCTCCCAGGGCTAGATAACCCTGGAGATCTCTGGTCTCCAAACCCATTAGATAACCCTGGAGATCTCTGGTCTCCAAACCCATTCTCTCAGGGATAGATGACCCTGGAGATCTCTGGTCTCCAAACCCATTAGATAACCCTGGAGATCTCTGGTCTCCAAACCCATTCTCTCAGGGATAGATAACCCTGGAGATCTCTGGTCTCCAAACCCATTCTCCCAGGGATAGATAACCCTGGAGATCTCTGGTCTCCACAACCAAACCCATTAGATAACCCTGGAGATCTTTGGTCTCCAAACCCATTCTCTCAGGGATAGATAACCCTTGAGATCTCTGGTCTCCAAACCCATTCTCTCAGGAATAGATAACCCTGGAGATCTCTGGTCTCCAAACCCATTCTCTCAGGGATAGATAACCCTGGAGATCTCTGGTCTCTAAACCCATTCTCTCAGGGATAGATAACCCTGGAGATCTCTGGTCTCCAAACCCATTCTCTCAGGGATAGATAACCCTGGAGATCTCTGGTCTCCAAACCCATTCTCTCAGAGATAGATAACCCTGGAGATCTCTGGTCTCCACAACCAAACCCATTCTCTCAGGGATAGATAACCCTGGAGATCTCTGGTCTCCAAACCCATTCTCTCAGGGATAGATAACCCTAGAGATCTTTGGTCTCCAAACCCATTCTCTCAGGGATAGATAACCCTGGAGGTCTCTGGTCTCCAAACCCATTCTCTCAGGGATAGATAACCCTGGAGATCTCTCAAACTTCGTGTTTTCCTCAAGAAGCATCTTGCTTCAATCAGTTTATTCCAGTTCAGAATAATTATTATTGTATTTTAACAGCAACAGTTCCAACCGAGACTAGTTTTCTACAGTCATTTCTACAGTCAGATGTACAGTAGGCCTGATCATATTATATCTGTTCTGTTACTAAGGGTTGAACTATCAGCAGCTGACGTCGGTGAATGTTAGATATTATCTGTGTACAAGACCAGGGGATTGTTAGAAAGAGGAAGTCACCTCTACTGAGAGTTAGTTAGTCCCTTATTTCTGCTGATCATCACCCGTTATAAAATGACAATGTCTTGCTAGTTGACTGACTGGTCCACAGTCGAAGCCCAGTTTCCTGAATCATTCTGTCCTGTTCTGAAATAACTCTCTGGGTTTACCATCATGGTGTGTATGTTTGATCAGGACGTGTCGTTATTTAATTAAATGTGTTCGTTATCAGAGACTCATTACTAAGCACTTCCCGGCACACAAAACACAGTGTGGACGCTCCTCACATCTGTATGAAAGAGAGTATTTGGGTTGGGCTGTATTTGGGTTTCATGACAATTGAGCTCAGTGAGAACTTGTGGTTAACATGAGTCAATTTGATGAGAACTTGTGGTTAACATGAGTCCATTTGATGAGAACTTGTGGTTAGTTTGACGACAGCGGTGAGTGACGGCGAGTTTTTTTTTTTTTTTTACCTTTATTTAACGAGGCAAGTCAGTTAAGAACATATTCTTATTTTCAATGACGGCCTAGGAACAGTGTGTTAACTGCCTGTTCAGGGGTAGAACGACAGATTTGTACCTTATCAGCTCGGGGATTCGAACTTGCAACCTTTCAGTTCCAAGTCCAACGCTCTTACCACTCGGCTACTGTAGAGTGGGAATAACAAGTCGGTAACGGACAGCGCTGCGTCGCGTGTCGAACCACAGCGCTGCGTCGCGTGTAAAACCGTGAAGTACACCGGTAACTCCCACATGAGCAGCTGCCAAACTGAGCAGAGAGCGGCTGCCAAACTGAGCAGAGAGCGGCTGCCAAACTGAGCAGAGAGCGGCTACAAAACTGAGCAGAGAGCGGCTACAAAACTGAGCAGAGAGCGGATACAAAACTGAGCAGAGAGCGGCTACAAAACTGAGCAGAGAGCGGTGAACAAATCTATTCCTGTAATTCTTAAATAATTATAACAGAGTACGACCGTCCCGAGGATCCCGCATAGCACTGACCCTAAAGTCAGCCCGCAGGTTCAGCTGTCTTGTGACATGCGGTTTCACTACATTTCCGATATTACGAGCCGATTTGACTAAATAGAACATTTTTGAGTTAATGCATAATACATTTAAACAAAAATAGTTACTCACATATTCAAGAAAAACTTAGCTATGAGTTTCTAGCTAGCCAAAGTGTCAAACGTCACCCCAAAAACCGCACGCTAATCGAGCTATTTTATTAGTGAATAGTGTACAAAAAGCGTAAATATAACAACGAAAGAGTTATTTTGCTGGGTACCCACCGGGTCGCTCGGCTGTGCAGCTGTCACCGTCGGAAATCGGACGTTTGGAGAAAGACAAACATGCAAATTGAGTTTACTAGGAATACAAAGTCCGCGAAACCTAGAAACCAATCAGTGTACAGAGAGACGTGATGTCCACGCCCCCTTTCTCGCTGTTAGCCAATAAAAACACATAACAGAAACATCCGAACTGTCCAATGAAACTGATAGACAGTGATGAAATAATACCGTACTGTACAATTATATTGATTAAAGTGCCTATAAATAGTTGAATTATGAAATTATTATTATGATACAACATGGTACATTCAGAACAGTATTTAAATTGTTATAGTGATATGATAGATACTATAGTACCTTTGGTCCCACCCTGTCAAAGACAGACGGTTATAACAGACCAATAGGATCAGTTATTGTACCTTAGGTCCCACTATAGCAGTTATTAATTCAGACCCATAACCATTCAGATGGTGGTAGACTATAGCAGTTATTAATTCAGACCCATAACCATTCAGATGGTGGTAGACTATAGCAGTTATTAATTCAGACCCATAACCATTCAGATGGTGGTAGACTATAGCAGTTATTAATTCAGACCCATAACCATTCAGACCCATAACCATTCAGAAGGTGGTAGACTATAGCAGTTATTAATTCAGACCCATAACCATTCAGATGGTGGTAGACTGTAGCAGTTATTAATTCAGACCCATAACCATTCAGATGGTGGTAGACTGTAGCAGTTATTAATTCAGACCCATAACCATTCAGACCCATAACCATTCAGAAGGTGGTAGACTATAGCAGTTATTAATTCAGACCTATAACCATTCAGACCCATAACCATTCAGAAGGTGGTAGACTATAGCAGTTATTAATTCAGACCCATAAACTTTCAGAAGGTGGTAGACTATAGCAGTTATTAATTCAGACCTATAACCATTCAGACCCATAACCATTCAGAAGGTGGTAGACTATAGCAGTTATTAATTCAGACCTATAACCATTCAGATGGTGGTAGACTATAGCAGTTATTAATTCAGACCCATAACCATTCAGATGGTGGTAGACTGTAGCAGTTATTAATTCAGACCCATAACCATTCAGACCCATAACCATTCAGATGGTGGTAGACTATAGCAGTTATTAATTCAGACCTATAACCATTCAGATGGTGGTAGGCTATAGCAGTTATTAATTCAGACCCCTAACCATTCAGATGGTGGTAGACTATAGCAGTTATTAATTCAGACCCATAACCTTTCAGATGGTGGTAGACTATAGCAGTTATTAATTCAGACCCATAACCATTCAGATGGTGGTAGGCTATAGCAGTTATTAATTCAGACCCATAACCATTCAGACCCATAACCATTCAGATGGTGGTAGACTACAGCAGTTATTAATTCAGACCCATAACCATTCAGATGGTGGTAGACTATAGCAGTTATTAATTCAGACCCATAACCTTTCAGATGGTGGTAGACTATAGCAGTTATTAATTCAGACCCATAACCATTCAGACCCATAACCATTCAGATGGTGGTAGACTATAGCAGTTATTAACTCAGACCCATAACCATTCAGATGGTGGTAGACTATAGCAGTTATTAACTCAGACCCATAACCATTCAGATGGTGGTAGACTATAGCAGTTATTAACTCAGACCCATAACCATTCAGATGGTGGTAGACTATAGCAGTTATTAATTCAGACCCATAACCATTCAGATGGTGGTAGACTATAGCAGTTATTAATTCAGACCCATAACCATTCAGACCCATAACCATTCAGATGGTGGTAGACTATAGCAGTTATTAATTCAGACCCATAACCATTCAGACCCATAACCATTCAGATGGTGGTAGACTATAGCAGTTATTAATTCAGACCCATAACCATTCAGATGGTGGTAGACTATAGCAGTTATTAATTCAGACCCATAACCATTCAGACCCATAACCATTCAGATGGTGGTAGACTATAGCAGTTATTAATTCAGACCCATAACCATTCAGACCCATAACCATTCAGACCCAGAACCATTCAGATGGTGGTAGACTAGAGCAGTTATTAATTCAGACCCAGAACCATTCAGACCCATAACCATTCAGATGGTGGTAGGCTATAGCAGTTATTAATTCAGACCCATAACCATTCAGACCCCTAACCATTCAGATGGTGGTAGACTATAGCAGTTATTAATTCAGACCCATAACCATTCAGATGGTGGTAGACTATAGCAGTTATTAATTCAGACCCATAATGTTATGTACTTGAGTGAAGACCCAAAAGCGGTTTTAACAGAAAACAGAGTTCTTTAATGAAAAACAGGAATGGCATAAATCCTCTTCCAACGTAGTCAATGGAACAAAAAGAACGTTAGTATAATGCAGGATGCACCTGCCAGGCGGACTCCGACAGGATAGGACAAGGTGGAAGCAAACGGGACGACAGCTTGCTTCTGGCATCAAAAACACAAACAAGAATCAGACACTGAAAGTAGCAGGAACAGAGAGAGAAATAGAGACCTAATCAGAGGGGGAAGAGAGAACAGGTGGGAAAGAGTGAATGAGCTAGTTAGGGGAGATGTAGAACAGCTGAAGAATGAGAGACAGAGAAGGTAACCTAAAAAGACCAGTAGAGAGAGACAGAGTGAAGAGAAAGGACAGGAACAGACATAACAAGACATGACAGTACCCCCCCCACTCACCGAGCGCCTCCTGGCGCACTCGAGGAGGAAACCTGGCGGCAACGGAGGAAATCATCGATCAGCGAACGGTCCAGCACGTCCCGAGAGGGAACCCAACTCCTCTCCTCAGGACCGTACCCCTCCCAATCCACTAGGTACTGATGACCACGGCCCCGAGGGCGCATGTCCAAAATCTTACGAACCCTGTAGATGGGTGCGCCCTCGACAAGGATGGGGGGGGGAGGGACGAGCGGGGCGCGAAGAACGGGCTTAACACAGGAGATATGGAAGACCGGGTGAACGCGACGAAGATAGCGCGGGAGAAGAAGTCGCACTGCGACAGGATTAATGACCTGAGAAATACGGAACGGACCAATGAACCGCGGGGCCAACTTGCGAGAAGCTGTCTTAAGGGGAAGGTTCTGAGTGGAGAGCCATACTCTCTGACCGCAACAATATCTAGGACTCTTGGTCCTACGCTTATTAGCGGCCCTCACAGTCTGCGCCCTATTACGGCAAAGTGCCGACCTGACCCCCTTCCAGGTGCGCTCGCAACGCTGGACAAAAGCCTGAGCGGAGGGGACGCAGGACTCGGCGAGCTGAGATGAGAACAGCGGAGGCTGGTACCCGAGGCTACTCTGAAAAGGGGATAGACCGGTAGCAGACGAGGGAAGCGAGTTGTGGGCGTACTCTGCCCAGGGGAGCTGTTCTGACCAAGACGCAGGGTTACGAAAAGAAAGACTGCGTAAAATGCGACCAACAGTCTGATTGGCCCGTTCGGCTTGACCGTTAGACTGGGGATGAAAGCCGGACGAGAGACTGACGGAAGCCCCAATCAAACGGCAAAACTCCCTCCAAAATTGAGACGTGAACTGCGGGCCTCTGTCGGAAACGACGTCAGACGGAAGGCCATGAATTCGGAAAACATTCTCGATAATGATCTGAGCCGTCTCCTTAGCAGAAGGGAGCTTATCGAGAGGAATGAAATGAGCCGCCTTAGAGAATCTATCGACAACCGTAAGAATAACTGTCTTCCCCGCTGATGAAGGCAGTCCGGTGATAAAATCTAAAGCGATGTGAGACCACGGTCGAGAGGGAATGGGAAGCGGTCTGAGACGGCCGGCAGGAGGAGAGTTCCCAGATTTAGTCTGCGCGCAGACCGAACAAGCGGCGACAAATCGACGCGCGTCACGTTCCCGAGTGGGCCACCAGAAACGCTGGCGAATGGAAGCGAGCGTACCCCGAACGCCGGGGTGGCCGGCTAACTTGGCAGAGTGGGCCCACTGAAGAACGGCCGGACGAGTAGGAACGGGAACGAACAGAAGGTTCCTAGGACAAGCTCGCGGCGACGGAGTGTGAGCGAGTGCTTGCTTTACCTGCCTCTCAATTCCCCAGACAGTCAACCCGACAACACGCCCCTCAGGGAGAATCCCCTCGGGGTCGGTGGAGACCTCAGAAGAACTGAAGAGACGAGATAAAGCATCAGGCTTGGTGTTTTTGAGCCCGGACGATAAGAAATAACAAACTCGAAACGAGCGAAAAACAGAGCCCAACGAGCCTGACGCGCATTAAGTCGTTTGGCTGAACGGATGTACTCAAGGTTCCTATGGTCAGTCCAAACGACAAAAGGAACGGTCGCCCCAACCACTGTCGCCATTCGCCTAGGGCTAAGCGGATGGCGAGCAGTTCGCGATTACCAACATCATAGTTACGTTCTGACGGCGATAAGCGATGAGAGAAAAACGCGCAAGGATGGACCTTGCCGTCAGAGAGAGCGCTGAGAAAGAATGGCTCCCACGCCCACCTCTGACGCGTCAACCTCAACAACAAACTGACTAGAGATGTCAGGTGTAACAAGAATAGGTGCGGATGTAAAACGATTCTTAAGAAGATCAAAAGCTCCCTGGGCGGAAACGGACCACTTAAAGCACGTCTTAACAGAAGTAAGGGCTGTGAGGGGAGCTGCCACCTGACCGAAATTACGGATGAAACGACGATAGAAATTAGCGAAGCCCAGAAAGCGCTGCAGCTCGACGCGTGACTTAGGAACGGGCCAATCAATGACAGCCTGGACCTTAGCGGGATCCATCTTAATGCCCTCAGCGGAAATAACGGAACCGAGAAAAGGGACAGAGGCGGCATGAAAAGTGCACTTCTCAGCCTTCACATAAAGACAGTTCTCCAAAAGGCGCTGGAGGACGCGTCGCACGTGCTGAACATGAATCGAGAGAGACGGTGAAAAAAATCAGGATATCGTCCATGTAAACGAAAACAAAAATGTTCAGCATGTCTCTCAGGACGTCGTTAACTAGTGCCTGAAAGACAGCTGGAGCGTTAACGAGGCCGAAAGGAAGAACCCGGTATTCAAAGTGCCCTAACGGAGTGTTAAACGCCGTCTTCCACTCGTCCCCTCCCTGATGCGCACGAGATGGTAGGCGTTACGAAGGTCCAATTTGGTGAAAAACCTGGCTCCCTGCAGGATCTCGAAGGCTGAAGACATAAGAGGAAGCGGATAACGATTCTTAACTGTTATGTCATTCAGCCCTCGATAATCCACGCATGGGCGCAGGGACCCGTCCTTCTTCTGAACAAAAAAACCCCACTCCGGCGGGAGAGGAGGAGGAGACTATGGTACCGGCGTCGAGCGAAACCGACAAATAATCCTCGAGAGCCTTACGTTCGGGAGCCGACAGAGAGTATAATCTACCCCGGGGGAGTAGTTCCCGGAAGGAGATCAATACTACAGTCATACGACCGGTGTGGAGGGAGAGAAGTGGCCTTGGAACGACTGAACACCGTGCGCAGATCGTGATACTCCTCCGGCACCCCTGTCAAATCGCCAGGCTCCTCCTGTGAAGAAGAGACAGAGGAAACAGGAGGGATAGCAGACATTAAACAGGTCACATGACAAGAAACATTCCAGGATAGGATAGTATTACTAGACCAATTAATAGAAGGGTTATGGCGCACTAGCCAGGGATGACCCAAAACAACAGGTGTAAAAGGTGAACGAAAAATTAAAAAAGAAATGGTTTCGCTATGATTACCAGAGACAGTGAGGGTTAAAGGCAGCGTCTCACGCTGAATCTTGGGGAGAGAACTACCATCTAAAGCGAACAAGGCCGTGGGCTCCCCTAACTGTCTGAGAGGAATGTCATGTTCCCGAGCCCAGGTCTCGTCCATAAAACAGCCCTCCGCCCCAGAGTCTATCAAGGCACTGCAGGAAGCAGATGAACCGGGCCAGCGGAGATGGACCGGAAAGGTAGTGCGTGATCCAGAAGGAGAGGCCTGAGTAGTTGCGCTCACCAGTAGCCCTCCTCTTACTGATGAGCTCTGGCTTTTACTGGACATGAGGTGACAAAATGACCAGCGGAGCCGCAGTAGAGACAGAGGCGATTGGTGATTCTCCGTTCCTTCTCCTTGGCCGAGATGCGGATACCCCCAGCTGCATAGGCTCAGCATCCGAGCCGGCGGAGGAGGGTGGCAGTGATGCGGCAGGTGGCAGTGATGTGGAGAGGGGAGCAACGGAGAACGCGAGCTCCTTTCCACGAGCTCGGCGATGAAGATCAAACCGTCGCTCTATGCGAATAGCGAGAGCTATTAAGGAGTCCAGACTGGAAGGAACCTCCCGGGAGAGGATCTCATCCTTAACCTCGACGAGGAGACCCTCCAGAAAACGAGCGAGCAAAGCCGGCTCGTTCCAGTCACTAGAGGCAGCGAGAGTGCGAAACTCAATAGAATAATCCGTTATGGATCGATTCCCCTGACATAGGGAAGACAGGGCCCTGGAAGCCTCCTCCCCAAAAACAGAACGGTCAAAAACCCGTATCATCTCCTCCTTAAAGTCCTGGTACTGGTTAATACACTCAGCCCTCGCCTCCCAGATTGCCGTGCCCCACTCACGCGCCCGTCCGGTAAGGAGAGAAATGACGTAGGCGATGCGGGCTGCGCTCCTGGAGTAAGTGTTGGGCTGGAGAGAGAACACCACATCACACTGAGTGAGGAATGAGCGGCACTCAGTGGGCTCCCCAGAGTAACACGGCGGGTTGTTGATCCTGGGCTCCGGAGACTCGGAAACCCTGGAAGTGGGCGGTGGATCGAGGTGGAGTTGGTGAACCTGTCTTGTGAGGTCGGAGACTTGGACGGCCAGGGTTTCAACGGCATGTCGAGCAGCAGACAATTCCTCCTCGTGTCTGCCTAGCATCGCTCCCTGGATCTCGACGGCGGAGTGAAAAGGGTCCGGAGCCGCTGGGTCCATTCTTGGTCTGATTCTTCTGTTATGTACTTGAGTGAAGACCCAAAAGCGGTTTTAACAGAAAACAGAGTTCTTTAATGAAAAACAGGAATGGCATAAATCCTCTTCCAACGTAGTCAATGGAACAAAAGAACGTTAGTATAATGCAGGATGCACCTGCCAGGCGGACTCCGACAGGATAGGACAAGGTGGAAGCAAACGGGACGACAGCTTGCTTCTGGCATCAAAAACACAAACAAGAATCAGACACTGAAAGTAGCAGGAACAGAGAGAGAAATAGAGACCTAATCAGAGGGGGAAGAGAGAACAGGTGGGAAAGAGTGAATGAGCTAGTTAGGGGAGATGTAGAACAGCTGAAGAATGAGAGACAGAGAAGGTAACCTAAAAAGACCAGTAGAGAGAGACAGAGTGAAGAGAAAGGACAGGAACAGACATAACAAGACATGACACATAACCATTCAGACCCATAACCATTCAGATGGTGGTAGACTATAGCAGTTATTAATTCAGACCCATAATCATTCAGACCCATAACCATTCAGACCCATAACCATTCAGACCCAGAACCATTCAGATGGTGGTAGACTAGAGCAGTTATTAATTCAGACCCATAACCATTCAGATGGTGGTAGACTATAGCAGTTATTAATTCAGACCCATAACCATTCAGATGGTGGTAGACTATAGCAGTTATTAATTCAGACCCATAACCATTCAGATGGTGGTAGACTATAGCAGTTATTAATTCAGACCCATAACCATTCAGACCCATAACCATTCAGACCCATAACCATTCAGACCCATAACCATTCAGACCCATAACTATTCAGATGGTGGTAGACTATAGCAGTTATTAATTCAGACCCATAACCATTCAGACCCATAACCATTCAGATGGTGGTAGACTATAGCAGTTATTAATTCAGACCCATAACCATTCAGACCCATAACCATTCAGATGGTGGTAGACTATAGCAGTTATTAATTCAGACCCATAACCATTCAGACCCATAACCATTCAGACCCATAACCATTCAGACCCATAACCATTCAGATGGTGGTAGACTATAGCAGTTATTAATTGAGACCCATAACCATTCAGATGGTGGTAGACTATAGCAGTTATTAATTGAGACCCATAACCATTCAGATGGTGGTAGACTATAGCAGTTATTAATTGAGACCCATAACCATTCAGATGGTGGTAGACTATAGCAGTTATTAATTCAGACCCATAACCATTCAGATGGTGGTAGACTATAGCAGTTATTAATTCAGACCCATAACCATTCAGACCCATAACCATTCAGGTGGTGGTAGACTATAGCAGTTATTAATTCAGACCCATAACCATTCAGATGGTGGTAGACTATAGCAGTTATTAATTGAGACCCATAACCATTCAGATGGTGGTAGACTATAGCAGTTATTAATTCAGACCCATAACCATTCAGATGGTGGTAGACTATAGCAGTTATTAATTCAGACCAATAACCATTCAGACCCATAACCATTCAGGTGGTGGTAGACTATAGCAGTTATTAATTCAGACCCATAACCATTCAGATGGTGGTAGACTATAGCAGTTATTAATTCAGACCCATAACCATTCAGATGGTGGTAGACTATAGCAGTTATTAACTCAGACCCATAACCATTCAGATGGTGGTAGGCTATAGCAGTTATTAATTCAGACCCATAACCATTCAGATGGTGGTAGACTAAAGCAGTTATTAATTCAGACCCATAACCATTCAAATGGTGGTAGACTATAGCAGTTATTAATTCAGACCCATAACCATTCAAATGGTGGTAGACTATAGCAGTTATTAACTCAGACCCATAACCATTCAGATGGTGGTAGACTATAGCAGTTATTAATTCAGACCCATAACCATTCAGATGGTGGTAGACTATAGCAGTTATTAATTCAGACCCATAACCATTCAGACCCATAACCATTCAGATGGTGGTAGACTATAGCAGTTATTAATTCGGACCCATAACCATTCAGACCCATAACCATTCAGACCCATAACCATTCAGACCCAGAACCATTCAGATGGTGGTAGACTAGAGCAGTTATTAATTCAGACCCATAACCATTCAGATGGTGGTAGACTATAGCAGTTATTAATTCAGACCCATAACCATTCAGATGGTGGTAGACTATAGCAGTTATTAATTCAGACCCATAACCATTCAGATGGTGGTAGACTATAGCAGTTATTAATTCAGACCCATAACCATTCAGACCCATAACCATTCAGACCCATAACCATTCAGACCCATAACCAACCATTCAGACCCATAACCATTCAGATGGTGGTAGACTATAGCAGTTATTAATTCAGACCCATAACCATTCAGACCCATAACCATTCAGATGGTGGTAGACTATAGCAGTTATTAATTCAGACCCATAACCATTCAGACCCATAACCATTCAGACCCATAACCATTCAGACCCATAACCATTCAGATGGTGGTAGACTATAGCAGTTATTAATTGAGACCCATAACCATTCAGATGGTGGTAGACTATAGCAGTTATTAATTGAGACCCATAACCATTCAGATGGTGGTAGACTATAGCAGTTATTAATTCAGACCCATAACCATTCAGATGGTGGTAGACTATAGCAGTTATTAATTCAGACCCATAACCATTCAGACCCATAACCATTCAGATGGTGGTAGACTATAGCAGTTATTAATTCAGACCCATAACCATTCAGATGGTGGTAGACTATAGCAGTTATTAATTCAGACCCATAACCATTCAGATGGTGGTAGACTATAGCAGTTATTAATTCAGACCCATAACCATTCAGACCCATAACCATTCAGACCCATAACCATTCAGACCCATAACCATTCAGACCCATAACTATTCAGATGGTGGTAGACTATAGCAGTTATTAATTCAGACCCATAACCATTCAGATGGTGGTAGACTATAGCAGTTATTAATTCAGACCCATAACCATTCAGACCCATAACCATTCAGATGGTGGTAGACTATAGCAGTTATTAATTCAGACCCATAACCATTCAGACCCATAACCATTCAGACCCATAACCATTCAGATGGTGGTAGACTATAGCAGTTATTAATTCAGACCCATAACCATTCAGACCCATAACCATTCAGACCCATAACCATTCAGACCCATAACCATTCAGATGGTGGTAGACTATAGCAGTTATTAATTGAGACCCATAACCATTCAGATGGTGGTAGACTATAGCAGTTATTAACTCAGACCCATAACCATTCAGATGGTGGTAGACTATAGCAGTTATTAACTCAGACCCATAACCATTCAGATGGTGGTAGACTATAGCAGTTATTAACTCAGACCCATAACCATTCAGATGGTGGTAGGCTATAGCAGTTATTAATTCAGACCCATAACCATTCAGATGGTGGTAGACTAAAGCAGTTATTAATTCAGACCCATAACCATTCAAATGGTGGTAGACTATAGCAGTTATTAATTCAGACCCATAACCATTCAAATGGTGGTAGACTATAGCAGTTATTAACTCAGACCCATAACCATTCAGATGGTGGTAGACTATAGCAGTTATTAATTCAGACCCATAACCATTCAGATGGTGGTAGACTATAGCAGTTATTAATTCAGACCCATAACCATTCAGACCCATAACCATTCAGATGGTGGTAGACTATAGCAGTTATTAATTCAGACCCATAACCATTCAGACCCATAACCATTCAGACCCATAACCATTCAGACCCAGAACCATTCAGATGGTGGTAGACTAGAGCAGTTATTAATTCAGACCCATAACCATTCAGATGGTGGTAGACTATAGCAGTTATTAATTCAGACCCATAACCATTCAGATGGTGGTAGACTATAGCAGTTATTAATTCAGACCCATAACCATTCAGATGGTGGTAGACTATAGCAGTTATTAATTCAGACCCATAACCATTCAGACCCATAACCATTCAGACCCATAACCATTCAGACCCATAACCATTCAGACCCATAACTATTCAGATGGTGGTAGACTATAGCAGTTATTAATTCAGACCCATAACCATTCAGACCCATAACCATTCAGATGGTGGTAGACTATAGCAGTTATTAATTCAGACCCATAACCATTCAGACCCATAACCATTCAGATGGTGGTAGACTATAGCAGTTATTAATTCAGACCCATAACCATTCAGACCCATAACCATTCAGATGGTGGTAGACTATAGCAGTTATTAATTCAGACCCATAACCATTCAGATGGTGGTAGACTATAGCAGTTATTAATTCAGACCCATAACCATTCAGACCCATAACCATTCAGACCCATAACCATTCAGATGGTGGTAGACTATAGCAGTTATTAATTCAGACCCATAACCATTCAGACCCATAACCATTCAGATGGTGGTAGACTATAGCAGTTATTAATTCAGACCCATAACCATTCAGACCCATAACCAATCAGACCCATAACCATTCAGACCCATAACCATTCAGATGGTGGTAGACTATAGCAGTTATTAATTGAGACCCATAACCATTCAGATGGTGGTAGACTATAGCAGTTATTAATTGAGACCCATAACCATTCAGATGGTGGTAGACTATAGCAGTTATTAATTCAGACCCATAACCATTCAGATGGTGGTAGACTATAGCAGTTATTAATTCAGACCCATAACCATTCAGACCCATAACCATTCAGATGGTGGTAGACTATAGCAGTTATTAATTCAGACCCATAACCATTCAGATGGTGGTAGACTATAGCAGTTATTAATTCAGACCCATAACCATTCAGATGGTGGTAGACTATAGCAGTTATTAATTCAGACCCATAACCATTCAGACCCATAACCATTCAGACCCATAACCATTCAGACCCATAACCATTCAGACCCATAACTATTCAGATGGTGGTAGACTATAGCAGTTATTAATTCAGACCCATAACCATTCAGATGGTGGTAGACTATAGCAGTTATTAATTCAGACCCATAACCATTCAGACCCATAACCATTCAGATGGTGGTAGACTATAGCAGTTATTAATTCAGACCCATAACCATTCAGACCCATAACCATTCAGACCCATAACCATTCAGATGGTGGTAGACTATAGCAGTTATTAATTCAGACCCATAACCATTCAGACCCATAACCATTCAGACCCATAACCATTCAGACCCATAACCATTCAGATGGTGGTAGACTATAGCAGTTATTAATTGAGACCCATAACCATTCAGATGGTGGTAGACTATAGCAGTTATTAACTCAGACCCATAACCATTCAGATGGTGGTAGACTATAGCAGTTATTAACTCAGACCCATAACCATTCAGATGGTGGTAGACTATAGCAGTTATTAACTCAGACCCATAACCATTCAGATGGTGGTAGGCTATAGCAGTTATTAATTCAGACCCATAACCATTCAGATGGTGGTAGACTAAAGCAGTTATTAATTCAGACCCATAACCATTCAAATGGTGGTAGACTATAGCAGTTATTAATTCAGACCCATAACCATTCAAATGGTGGTAGACTATAGCAGTTATTAACTCAGACCCATAACCATTCAGATGGTGGTAGACTATAGCAGTTATTAATTCAGACCCATAACCATTCAGATGGTGGTAGACTATAGCAGTTATTAATTCAGACCCATAACCATTCAGACCCATAACCATTCAGATGGTGGTAGACTATAGCAGTTATTAATTCAGACCCATAACCATTCAGACCCATAACCATTCAGACCCATAACCATTCAGATGGTGGTAGACTATAGCAGTTATTAATTCAGACCCATAACCATTCAGATGGTGGTAGACTATAGCAGTTATTAATTCAGACCCATAACCATTCAGACCCATAACCATTCAGACCCATAACCATTCAGATGGTGGTAGACTATAGCAGTTATTAATTCAGACCCATAACCATTCAGACCCATAACCATTCAGACCCATAACCATTCAGACCCATAACCATTCAGATGGTGGTAGACTATAGCAGTTATTAATTGAGACCCATAACCATTCAGATGGTGGTAGACTATAGCAGTTATTAACTCAGACCCATAACCATTCAGATGGTGGTAGACTATAGCAGTTATTAACTCAGACCCATAACCATTCAGATGGTGGTAGACTATAGCAGTTATTAACTCAGACCCATAACCATTCAGATGGTGGTAGGCTATAGCAGTTATTAATTCAGACCCATAACCATTCAGATGGTGGTAGACTAAAGCAGTTATTAATTCAGACCCATAACCATTCAAATGGTGGTAGACTATAGCAGTTATTAATTCAGACCCATAACCATTCAAATGGTGGTAGACTATAGCAGTTATTAACTCAGACCCATAACCATTCAGATGGTGGTAGACTATAGCAGTTATTAATTCAGACCCATAACCATTCAGATGGTGGTAGACTATAGCAGTTATTAATTCAGACCCATAACCATTCAGACCCATAACCATTCAGATGGTGGTAGACTATAGCAGTTATTAATTCAGACCCATAACCATTCAGACCCATAACCATTCAGACCCATAACCATTCAGACCCAGAACCATTCAGATGGTGGTAGACTAGAGCAGTTATTAATTCAGACCCATAACCATTCAGATGGTGGTAGACTATAGCAGTTATTAATTCAGACCCATAACCATTCAGATGGTGGTAGACTATAGCAGTTATTAATTCAGACCCATAACCATTCAGATGGTGGTAGACTATAGCAGTTATTAATTCAGACCCATAACCATTCAGACCCATAACCATTCAGACCCATAACTATTCAGATGGTGGTAGACTATAGCAGTTATTAATTCAGACCCATAACCATTCAGACCCATAACCATTCAGATGGTGGTAGACTATAGCAGTTATTAATTCAGACCCATAACCATTCAGACCCATAACCATTCAGATGGTGGTAGACTATAGCAGTTATTAATTCAGACCCATAACCATTCAGACCCATAACCATTCAGATGGTGGTAGACTATAGCAGTTATTAATTCAGACCCATAACCATTCAGATGGTGGTAGACTATAGCAGTTATTAATTCAGACCCATAACCATTCAGACCCATAACCATTCAGACCCATAACCATTCAGATGGTGGTAGACTATAGCAGTTATTAATTGAGACCCATAACCATTCAGATGGTGGTAGACTATAGCAGTTATTAATTGAGACCCATAACCATTCAGATGGTGGTAGACTATAGCAGTTATTAATTCAGACCCATAACCATTCAGATGGTGGTAGACTATAGCAGTTATTAATTCAGACCCATAACCATTCAGACCCATAACCATTCAGATGGTGGTAGACTATAGCAGTTATTAATTCAGACCCATAACCATTCAGATGGTGGTAGACTATAGCAGTTATTAATTCAGACCCATAACCATTCAGATGGTGGTAGACTATAGCAGTTATTAATTCAGACCCATAACCATTCAGACCCATAACCATTCAGACCCATAACCATTCAGACCCATAACCATTCAGACCCATAACTATTCAGATGGTGGTAGACTATAGCAGTTATTAATTCAGACCCATAACCATTCAGACCCATAACCATTCAGACCCATAACCATTCAGATGGTGGTAGACTATAGCAGTTATTAATTCAGACCCATAACCATTCAGACCCATAACCATTCAGACCCATAACCATTCAGATGGTGGTAGACTATAGCAGTTATTAATTCAGACCCATAACCATTCAGACCCATAACCATTCAGATGGTGGTAGACTATAGCAGTTATTAATTCAGACCCATAACCATTCAGACCCATAACCATTCAGACCCATAACCATTCAGACCCATAACCATTCAGATGGTGGTAGACTATAGCAGTTATTAATTGAGACCCATAACCATTCAGATGGTGGTAGACTATAGCAGTTATTAATTCAGACCCATAACCATTCAGACCCATAACCATTCAGGTGGTGGTAGACTATAGCAGTTATTAATTCAGACCCATAACCATTCAGATGGTGGTAGACTATAGCAGTTATTAATTCAGACCCATAACCATTCAGATGGTGGTAGACTATAAGTTATTAATTCAGACCCATAACCATTCAGATGGTGGTAGACTATAGCAGTTATTAATTCAGACCCATAACCATTCAGATGGTGGTAGACTATAGCAGTTATTAATTCAGACCCATAACCATTCAGATGGTGGTAGACTATAGCAGTTATTAACTCAGACCCATAACCATTCAGATGGTGGTAGACTATAGCAGTTATTAACTCAGACCCATAACCATTCAGATGGTGGTAGACTAAAGCAGTTATTAATTCAGACCCATAACCATTCAAATGGTGGTAGACTATAGCAGTTATTAATTCAGACCCATAACCATTCAAATGGTGGTAGACTATAGCAGTTATTAACTCAGACCCATAACCATTCAGACCCATAACCATTCAGATGGTGGTAGACTATAGCAGTTATTAATTCAGACCCATAACCATTCAGATGGTGGTAGACTATAGCAGTTATTAATTCAGACCCATAACCATTCAGATGGTGGTAGACTATAGCAGTTATTAACTCAGACCCATAACCATTCAGATGGTGGTAGACTATAGCAGTTATTAATTCAGACCAATAACCATTCAGACCCATAACCATTCAGATGGTGGTAGACTATAGCAGTTATTAATTCAGACCCATAACCATTCAGACCCATAACCATTCAGATGGTGGTAGACTATAGCAGTTATTAACTCAGACCCATAACCATTCAGATGGTGGTAGACTATAGCAGTTATTAATTCAGACCCATAACCATTCAGATGGTGGTAGACTATAGCAGTTATTAATTCAGACCCATAACCATTCAGATGGTGGTAGACTATAGCAGTTATTAACTCAGACCCATAACCATTCAGATGGTGGTAGACTATAGCAGTTATTAATTCAGACCCATAACCATTCAGATGGTGGTAGACTATAGCAGTTATTAACTCAGACCCATAACCATTCAGACCCATAACCATTCAGATGGTGGTAGACTATAGCAGTTATTAATTCAGACCCATAACCATTCAGACCCATAACCATTCAGACCCATAACCATTCAGATGGTGGTAGACTATAGCAGTTATTAATTCAGACCCATAACCATTCAGACCCATAACCATTCAGACCCATAACCATTCAGACCCATAACCATTCAGACCCATAACTATTCAGATGGTGGTAGACTATAGCAGTTATTAATTCAGACCCATAACCATTCAGACCCATAACCATTCAGACCCATAACCATTCAGATGGTGGTAGACTATAGCAGTTATTAATTCAGACCCATAACCATTCAGACCCATAACCATTCAGACCCATAACCATTCAGATGGTGGTAGACTATAGCAGTTATTAACTCAGACCCATAACCATTCAGATGGTGGTAGACTATAGCAGTTATTAATTCAGACCCATAACCATTCAGACCCATAACCATTCAGACCCATAACCATTCAGATGGTGGTAGACTATAGCAGTTATTAATTCAGACCCATAACCATTCAGACCCATAACCATTCAGACCCATAACCATTCAGACCCATAACCATTCAGATGGTGGTAGACTATAGCAGTTATTAATTGAGACCCATAACCATTCAGATGGTGGTAGACTATAGCAGTTATTAACTCAGACCCATAACCATTCAGATGGTGGTAGACTATAGCAGTTATTAACTCAGACCCATAACCATTCAGATGGTGGTAGACTATAGCAGTTATTAATTGAGACCCATAACCATTCAGATGGTGGTAGACTATAGCAGTTATTAATTCAGACCCATAACCATTCAGATGGTGGTAGACTATAGCAGTTATTAATTCAGACCCATAACCATTCAGACCCATAACCATTCAGGTGGTGGTAGACTATAGCAGTTATTAATTCAGACCCATAACCATTCAGATGGTGGTAGACTATAGCAGTTATTAATTGAGACCCATAACCATTCAGATGGTGGTAGACTATAGCAGTTATTAATTCAGACCCATAACCATTCAGATGGTGGTAGACTATAGCAGTTATTAATTCAGACCCATAACCATTCAGACCCATAACCATTCAGGTGGTGGTAGACTATAGCAGTTATTAATTCAGACCCATAACCATTCAGATGGTGGTAGACTATAGCAGTTATTAATTCAGACCCATAACCATTCAGATGGTGGTAGACTATAGCAGTTATTAATTCAGACCCATAACCATTCAGATGGTGGTAGACTATAGCAGTTATTAATTCAGACCCATAACCATTCAGATGGTGGTAGACTATAGCAGTTATTAATTCAGACCCATAACCATTCAGATGGTGGTAGACTATAGCAGTTATTAACTCAGACCCATAACCATTCAGATGGTGGTAGACTATAGCAGTTATTAACTCAGACCCATAACCATTCAGATGGTGGTAGACTAAAGCAGTTATTAATTCAGACCCATAACCATTCAAATGGTGGTAGACTATAGCAGTTATTAATTCAGACCCATAACCATTCAAATGGTGGTAGACTATAGCAGTTATTAACTCAGACCCATAACCATTCAGACCCATAACCATTCAGATGGTGGTAGACTATAGCAGTTATTAATTCAGACCCATAACCATTCAGATGGTGGTAGACTATAGCAGTTATTAATTCAGACCCATAACCATTCAGATGGTGGTAGACTATAGCAGTTATTAACTCAGACCCATAACCATTCAGATGGTGGTAGACTATAGCAGTTATTAATTCAGACCAATAACCATTCAGACCCATAACCATTCAGATGGTGGTAGACTATAGCAGTTATTAATTCAGACCCATAACCATTCAGACCCATAACCATTCAGATGGTGGTAGACTATAGCAGTTATTAACTCAGACCCATAACCATTCAGATGGTGGTAGACTATAGCAGTTATTAATTCAGACCCATAACCATTCAGATGGTGGTAGACTATAGCAGTTATTAATTCAGACCCATAACCATTCAGATGGTGGTAGACTATAGCAGTTATTAACTCAGACCCATAACCATTCAGATGGTGGTAGACTATAGCAGTTATTAATTCAGACCCATAACCATTCAGATGGTGGTAGACTATAGCAGTTATTAACTCAGACCCATAACCATTCAGATGGTGGTAGACTATAGCAGTTATTAACTCAGACCAATAACCACTCAGACCCATAACCATTCAGATGGTGGTAGACTATAGCAGTTATTAATTCAGACCCATAACCATTCAGATGGTGGTAGACTATAGCAGTTATTAATTCAGACCCATAACCATTCAGATGGTGGTAGACTATAGCAGTTATTAACTCAGACCCATAACCATTCAGATGGTGGTAGACTATAGCAGTTATTAACTCAGACCCATAACCATTCAGATGGTGGTAGACTATAGCAGTTATTAATTCAGACCCATAACCATTCAGATGGTGGTAGAATATAGCAGTTATTAACTCAGACCCATAACCATTCAGATGGTGGTAGAATATAGCAGTTATTAACTCAGACCCATAACCATTCAGATGGTGGTAGACTATAGCAGTTATTAACTCAGACCCATAACCATTCAGATGGTGGTAGACTATAGCAGTTATTAATTCAGACCCATAACCATTCAGATGGTGGTAGACTATAGCAGTTATTAACTCAGACCCATAACCATTCAGACCCATAACCATTCAGATGGTGGTAGACTATAGCAGTTATTAACTCAGACCCATAACCATTCAGACCCATAACCATTCAGATGGTGGTAGACTATAGCAGTTATTAACTCAGACCAATAACCACTCAGACCCATAACCATTCAGATGGTGGTAGACTATAGCAGTTATTAATTCAGACCCATAACCATTCAGATGGTGGTAGACTATAGCAGTTATTAATTCAGACCCATAACCATTCAGATGGTGGTAGACTATAGCAGTTATTAACTCAGACCCATAACCATTCAGATGGTGGTAGACTATAGCAGTTATTAACTCAGACCCATAACCATTCAGATGGTGGTAGACTATAGCAGTTATTAACTCAGACCCATAACCATTCAGATGGTGGTAGACTATAGCAGTTATTAATTCAGACCCATAACCATTCAGATGGTGGTAGAATATAGCAGTTATTAACTCAGACCCATAACCATTCAGATGGTGGTAGAATATAGCAGTTATTAACTCAGACCCATAACCATTCAGATGGTGGTAGACTATAGCAGTTATTAACTCAGACCCATAACCATTCAGATGGTGGTAGACTATAGCAGTTATTAATTCAGACCCATAACCATTCAGATGGTGGTAGACTATAGCAGTTATTAACTCAGACCCATAACCATTCAGAAGGTGGTAGACTATAGCAGTTATTAACTCAGACCCATAACCATTCAGATGGTGGTAGACTATAGCAGTTATTAACTCAGACCCATAACCATTCAGACCCATAACCATTCAGATGGTGGTAGACTATAGCAGTTATTAACTCAGACCCATAACCATTCAGACCCATAACCATTCAGATGGTGGTAGACTATAGCAGTTATTAACTCAGACCAATAACCACTCAGACCCATAACCATTCAGATGGTGGTAGACTATAGCAGTTATTAACTCAGACCAATAACCATTCAGACCCATAACCATTCAGATGGTGGTAGACTATAGCAGTTATTAATTCAGACCCATAACCATTCAGATGGTGGTAGACTATAGCAGTTATTAATTCAGACCCATAACCATTCAGATGGTGGTAGACTATAGCAGTTATTAACTCAGACCCATAACCATTCAGATGGTGGTAGACTATAGCAGTTATTAACTCAGACCCATAACCATTCAGATGGTGGTAGACTATAGCAGTTATTAATTCAGACCCATAACCATTCAGATGGTGGTAGAATATAGCAGTTATTAACTCAGACCCATAACCATTCAGATGGTGGTAGAATATAGCAGTTATTAACTCAGACCCATAACCATTCAGATGGTGGTAGACTATAGCAGTTATTAACTCAGACCCATAACCATTCAGATGGTGGTAGACTATAGCAGTTATTAATTCAGACCCATAACCATTCAGATGGTGGTAGACTATAGCAGTTATTAACTCAGACCCATAACCATTCAGATGGTGGTAGACTATAGCAGTTATTAACTCAGACCCATAACCATTCAGACCCATAACCATTCAGATGGTGGTAGACTATAGCAGTTATTAACTCAGACCCATAACCATTCAGACCCATAACCATTCAGATGGTGGTAGACTATAGCAGTTATTAACTCAGACCCATAACCATTCAGACCCATAACCATTCAGATGGTGGTAGACTATAGCAGTTATTAACTCAGCCTTTTCCCACATTGTGTTACATTACAGCCTTATTCTGAAATATATATATATTTTTAAATATTAAAATTGTCATCAATCTACACACAATACCCCATAATGACAAAGCAAAATCAGGTTCCTAGAAATTTGTGGAAATGTATTACAAATAAATAACTGAAATATTACATTTAACATACTCATCCCCAGCTTCTAATTGGCTCATTCACCCCCCCCCCCCCCCCAGTCCCCAGTTTGTTAATGAGAATGTGTTCTCAGCTGGTAAAATGAACCTGATCAAACCACCTGGATTCAACGTCGTCACCAGGATATTAATCAGACAGTTTGTTTTTAATGAGGTTGACTGTGGTTCAGACATTGGATTGTCATTGATGAGAAAAACAGACAACAGCTAGAAACTCCTGAATGGTGAAGATGCACAAAGTGGCTTCACCTTCACCCCAGAAACAGCTCATAGTCCACCCTGGAGATCTGTGTGCAGTACCTCTGGGGGCTACCCTGACCGCTACCCTGACCGCTACCCTGACCGCTACCCTGACCGCTACCCTGGGGGCTACCCTGGGGGCTACACTGACCACTACCCTGACCGCTACCCTGACCGCTACCCTGGGGGCTACCCTGACCGCTACCCTGACCGCTACCCTGGGGGCTACCCTGGGGGCTACCCTGACCGCTACCCTGACCGCTACCCTGACCCCTACCCTGACCCCTACCCTGACCCCTACCCTGACCGCTACCCTGACCCCTACCCTGACCGCTACCCTGACCGCTACCCTGACCGCTACCCTGACCGCTACCTCTGGGGGCTACCCCGACCGCTACCTCTGGGGGCTACCCCGACCGCTACCCTGACCGCTACCCTGACCGCTACCTCTGGGGGCTACCCCGACCGCTACCCTGACCGCTACCCTGACCGCTACCCTGACCACTACCCCGACCGCTACCCTGACCGCTACCCTGACCGCTACCCTGACCACTACCCCGACCGCTACCCTGACCGCTACCCTGACCGCTACCCTGACATCAGTGCCCCTCTCTCAGGTCTTCCTCATAGATCTGTGTGCAGTACCTCTGGGGGCTACCCTGACCGCTACCCTGACCGCTACCCTGACCCCTACCCTGACCGCTACCCTGACCGCTACCCTGACCGCTACCCTGACCGCTACCCTGGGGCTACCCTGACCGCTACCCTGACCGCTACCCTGACCGCTACCCTGGGGGCTACCCTGACCGCTACCCTGACCGCTACCCTGACCGCTACCCTGGGGGCTACCCTGACCGCTACCCTGACCGCTACCCTGACCGTTACCCTGACCGCTACCCTGACCGCTACCCTGACCGCTACCTCTGGGGGCTACCCTGACCGCTACCTCTGGGGGCTACCCTGACCGCTACCCTGACCGCTACCTCTGGGGGCTACCCTGACCCCTACCCTGACCGCTACCCTGACCGCTACCCTGACCCCTACCCTGACCGCTACCTTGACCGCTACCCTGACCGCTACCCTGACCCCTACCCTGACCGCTACCCTGACCGCTACCCTGACCGCTACCCTGGGGGCTACCCTGGGGGCTACCCTGACTGCTACCCTGACCGCTACCCTGACCGCTACCTCTGGGGGCTACCCTGACCGCTACCCTGACCGCTACCCTGACCGCTACCCTGACCCCTACCCTGACCCCTACCCTGACCGCTACCCTGACCGCTACCCTGTTCCCTACCCTGACCGCTACCCTGACCTCTACCCTGACCGCTACCCTGACATCAGTGCCCCTCTCCCAGGTCTTCCTCATAGATCTGTGTGCAGTACCTCTGGGGGCTACCCTGACCGCTACCCTGACCGCTACCCTGACCGCTACCCTGACCGCTACCTCTGGGGGCTACCCTGACCGCTACCCTGACCGCTACCCTGACCGCTACCCTGACCCCTACCCTGACCGCTACCCTGACCCCTACCCTGACCGCTACCCTGACCGCTACCCTGACCCCTACCCTGACCGCTACCCTGACCGCTACCCTGACCGCTACCCTGGGGGCTACCCTGACCGCTACCCTGACCGCTACCCTGACCGCTACCCTGACATCAGTGCCCCTCTCCCAGGTCTTCCTCATAGATCTGTGTGCAGTACCTCTGGGGGCTACCCTGACCGCTACCCTGACCGCTACCCTGACCGCTACCCTGACATCAGTGCCCCTCTCCCAGGTCTTCCTCATAGATCTGTGTGCAGTACCTCTGGGGGCTACCCTGACCGCTACCCTGACCGCTACCCTGACCGCTACCCTGACCCCTACCCTGACCGCTACCCTGACCCCTACCCTGACCGCTACCCTGACCCCTACCCTGACCGCTACCCTGACCCCTACCCTGACCCCTACCCTGACCCCTACCCTGACCGCTACCCTGACCGCTACCCTGACCCCTACCCTGACCGCTACCCTGACCCCTACCCTGACCGCTACCCTGACCGCTACCCTGACCGCTACCCTGACATCAGTGCCCCTCTCTCAGGTCTTCCTCATAGATCTGTGTGCAGTACCTCTGGGGGCTACCCTGACCGCTACCTCTGGGGGCTACCCTGACCGCTACCCTGACCGCTACCCTGACCGCTACCCTGACCGCTACCTCTGGGGGCTACCCTGACCGCTACCCTGACCGCTACCCTGACCCCTACCCTGACCGCTACCCTGACCGCTACCCTGACATCAGTGCCCCTCTCCCAGGTCTTCCTCATAGAATATCAGGGTGCTTTCATCCAGCTTCCCTGACATCAGAGTCTTGGTCATCTCTCCTCTGTCTGTGTTCAACATGTGTTCCAAGAACTGTTGTAGGGGTGTAGAAATTATGTGGAAGATATATATATATATATTAAACTACATTCATCCAAAAATCTGTGAATAGATGCTGCAGGCCCTGTTCCGTACAGCACCTCCCAGTATTACAATAATCAACATGTGTTCACCCTCATGCCGTTATTAAGAGACTAAATATAAATAGTTAATCCTGGATACCAATGTTCTAGATTAATGTATTGAGGTAAACAGGTCAGAGATGGTGGAACCCAGTGTTCTAGTATTAATGTATTGAGGTAAACAGGTCAGAGATGGTGGAACACAGTGTTCTAGTAATAATGTATTCAGGTAAACAGGTCAGAGATGGTGGAACACAGTGTTTTAGTATTAATGTATTGAGGTAAACAGGCCAGAGATGGTGGAACCCTGTGTTCTAGTATTAATGTAGAGGTAAACAGGTCAGAGATGGTGGAACCCAGTGTTCTAGTATTAATGTATTGAGGTAAACAGGTCAGAGATGGTGGAACACAGTGTTCTAGTATTAATGTATTGAGGTAAACAGGTCAGAGATGGTGGAACCCAGTGTTCTAGTATTAATGTATTGAGGTAAACAGAGCAGAGATGGTGGAACCCAGTGTTCTAGTATTAGAGAGACTAGAGACTAGAAGAATGTTGTCAGACTATAATAGATGTTAGAGACTAGAAGAGATGTTGTTAGAGACTATAGATTAGAAGAGATGTTGTTAGAGACTAGAATAGATGTTGTTTGAAACTATAGATTAGAAGAGATGTTGTTAGAGACTAGAATAGATGTTGTTTGAGACTATAGATTAGAAGAGATGTTGTTAGAGACTAGAAGAGATGTTGTTAGAGACTATAGACTAGAAGAGATGTTGTTAGAGACTATAGACTAGAAGAGATGTTGTTAGAGACTATAGACTAGAAGAGATGTTGTTAGAGACTATAGACTAGAAGAGATGTTAGAGACTAGTCCTCTTGGTCTAATGGTGTGATGAGGCAGCCGTACCATGTGAATTCACATTGACCTCTTGGTCTGATGAGGCAGCCGTGCCATGTGAATTCACATTGTCCTCTTGGTCTGATGAGGCAGCCGTACCATGTGAATTCACATTGTCCTCTTGGTCTGATGAGGCAGCCGTACCATGTGAATTCACATTGACCTCTTGGTCTGATGAAGCAGCCGTGCCATGTGAATTCACATTGACCTCTTGGTCTGATGAGGCAGCCGTGCCATGTGAATTCACATTGACCTCTTTGTCTGATGAAGCAGCCGTGCCATGTGAATTCACATTGACCTCTTGGTCTGATGAGGCAGCCGTGCCATGTGAATTCACATTGTCCTCTTGGTCTGATGAGGCAGCCGTGCCATGTGAATTCACATTGTCCTCTTGGTCTGATGGTCAAGACGCTCGGTTTCTCCAACGTGGGACACCCTGGTTCAGACCCCACCCGTTGCAATCACACAGACGGCATTATTTAAAACAAGAGAGTTTTAATTGAAATTATAAAAAAAGGTACAAACAAAACAAGATTCATCGGGTTGAAAGCAATGACATGTTCAACAGCAGAAAAAGGCTCCCATCCCACCCTTCCCTCTCCCACAGCCCTCTTCATTGTAAATGAGGTACAATAGCACTTAATAATGGCCACCGTGTGTACTAAACAGCTGGAATGGTAACAATAACCTTGCCCAATCACAAAGACACCCCTATACGGGGAGTAGAGGCTAGAGAGTAGTGGGCAGAGAGTAGGGGGCAGAGAGACTAGGGAGTAGGGGGGTAGAGAGTAGGGGCTAGAGAGTAGGGAGTAGGGGGGTAGAGAGTAGGGGCTAGAAAGTAGGGGGGTAGAGAGTAGGGGCTAGAGAGTAGGGGGCTAGAGAGTAGGGGGCTAGAGAGTAGGGGGGTAGAGAGTAGGGGGGTAGAGAGTAGGGGGGTAGAGAGTAGGGGGGCAGAGAGTAGGGAGTAGGGGGCAGAGAGTAGTGGGCTAGAGAGTGGGGGGGGGGTAGAGAGTAGGGGGGTAGAGAGTAGGGGTGTATTTGAGATTAGACACTCCAGGGTAATGAAGCACACAGGTGGAGTAGATGAGCCCTGATGTCCCATAGAAAATAACTGATGATCCAGAACAGAACGACCAGGCCAGGCGAGACGATCCCCACAGCAAAACAGCCAGGCGATCCAGACCTGACCAGACGAGCCAGAGTAGAACAGGCAGGCGATGATCCTGACGATTCAGCCCGAGCAGCCTCGGCAGCCACAGTGGGTGCACTCTATAATCCTCCCCTGTAGAGAGGGAGAGAGAGACAGAGAGAGAGACAGAGAGACAGAGAGAGAGAGACAGAGAGAGAGAGAGAGAGGGAGAGACAGAGAGAGAGGGAGAGACAGAGAGACAGAGGGAGAGACAGAGAGAGAGAGGGAGAGACAGAGAGAGAGAGGGAGAGACAGAGAGAGAGAGAGACAGAGAGAGAAACAGACAGAGAGAGGGAGAGAGAGACAGAGACAGAGAGACAGAGAGAGAGAAAGACAGACAGAGAGAAAGAGACAGAGAGAAAGAGACAGAGAGAGACAGAGGGGTTAACCCACTCGCAACTGAAATCGGAAAGGAACAAACGTGAATTTGTCCAATAAGGAACCATCGTTTTCGTTGCAAAATGTTTTGCTATGGTGTGCACTAATGAACACACCTCAGGTGTGTGTGAGATATAAAATGACTATATTGTTGTAGCAATATAGTGTAGTAGTAATATAGTATAGTAGTATTATAATGTAGGAGTATTAGAGTGTAGAATTATTGTAGTGTAGTAGTATTATAGTGTAGTAGTAATATAATGTAGGAGTATTATAGTGTAGTAGTATTATAGTGTAGTAGTAATATAATGTAGTGGTATTATAGTATTATAGTGTAGTAGTACTATTGTAGAGCAGTAGTAATATAGTATAGTAGTATTATAATGTAGGAGTATTAGAGTGTAGTGGTATTATAGTGTAGTATAATTATAGTGTAGTAGTATTATAGTGCAGTGGTATTATAGTGTAGTGGTATTATAGTGCAGTGGTATTATAGTGCAGTGGTATTATAGTGCAGTGGTATTATAGTGTAGTGGTATTATAGTGTAGTGGTATTATAGTGTAGTGGTATTATAGTGTAGTGGTATTATAGTGTAGTAGTATTATAGTGTAGTAGTATTATAGTGCAGTAGTATTATAGTGTAGTAGTATTATAGTGTAGTGGTATTATAGTGTAGTAGTATCATAGTGCAGTAGTATTATAGTGTAGTGGTATTATAGTGTAGTAGTATTATAGTGCAGTAGTATTATAGTGTAGTAGTATTATAGTGTAGTAGTAATATAGTGTAGTAGTATTATAGTGCAGTGGTATTATAGTGCAGTGGTATTATAGTGTAGTGGTATTATAGTGTAGTAGTATTATAGTGTAGTAGTATTATAGTGTAGTGGTATTATAGTGTAGGAGTATTATAGTGTAGGAGTATTATAGTGTAGTGGTATTATAGTGTAGTGGTATTATAGTGTAGTGGTATTATAGTGTAGTGGTATTATAGTGTAGTGGTATTATAGTGTAGTGGTATTATAGTGTAGTGGTATTATAGTGTAGTGGTATTATAGTGTAGTGGTATTATAGTGTAGTGGTATTATAGTGTAGTAGTATTATAATGTAGGAGTATTAGAGTGTAGTGGTATTATAGTGCAGTGGTATTATAGTGCAGTAGTATTATAGTGTAGTGGTATTATAGTGCAGTGGTATTATAGTGTAGTAGTAATATAGTATAGTAGTATTATAATGTAGGAGTATTAGAGTGTAGTAGCAATAGTGTAGTAGTAATATAGTATAGTAGTATTATAATGTAGGAGGAGTATTAGAGTGTAGTATTATTGTAGTGCAGTAGTATTATAGTGCAGTAGCATTATAGTATTATAGTGCAGTAGTATTATAGTGTAGTAGCAATAGTGTAGTAGTAATATAGTAGTATTATAATGTAGGAGTATTAGAGTGTAGTGGTATTATAGTGTAGTAGTAATATAGTGTAGTAGTATTATAATGTAGGAGTATTAGAGTGTAGTAGCAATAGTGTAGTAGTAATATAGTATAGTAGTATTATAATGTAGGAGGAGTATTAGAGTGTAGTATTATTGTAGTGCAGTAGTATTATAGTGCAGTAGTATTATAGTGCAGTAGCATTATAGTATTATAGTGCAGTAGTATTATAGTGCAGTAGTATTATAGTGCAGTAGTATTATAGTGCAGTAGTATTATAGTGCAGTAGCATTGTAGTATTATAGTGCAGTAGTATTATAGTGCAGTAGTATTATAGTGCAGTAGTATTATAGTGCAGTAGTATTATAGTGTAGTAGTGATGTGTTATAGTGCAGTAGTATTATAGTGTAGTAGTAATATAGTATGGTAGTATTATAATGTGGGAGTATTAGAGCGTAGTATTAGTGTAATGCAGTAGTATTAGAGTGCAGTAGTATTATAGTGTAGTAGTGATGTGTTATAGTGCAGTAGTATTATAGTATTATAGTGTAGTAGTAATATAGTATAGTAGTATTATAATGTAGGAGTATTAGAGTGCAGTGGTATTATAGTGTAGCAGTATTATAGTGCAGTAGTATTATAGTGCAGTAGTAATATAATGTAGGAGTATTATAGTATTATAGTGCAGTAGTATTATAGTGTAGTAGTACTACAGTGTAGTATTATATTGTAGTAGTATTATAGTGCAGTAGCATTATAGTGCAGTAGCATTATAGTGCAGTAGCATTATAGTATTATAGTGCAGTAGTATTATAGTGCAGTAGTATTATAGTATTATAGTGTAGTAGTATTATAGTGTAGTAGTAATATAGTATAGTAGTATTATAATGTGGGAGTATTAGAGTGTAGTATTAGTGTAATGCAGTAGTATTATAGTGTAGTAGTGATGTGTTATAGTGCAGTAGTATTATAGTATTATAGTGTAGTAGTAGTATAGTAGTATTATAATGTAGGAGTATTAGAGTGCAGTGGTAATATAGTGTAGTAGTAATATAGTATAGTAGTATTAGAGTGCAGTGGTATTATAGTGTAGTAGTATTATAGTGCAGTAGTATTATAGTGTAGTGGTATTATAGTATTATAGTGTAGTAGTATTATAGTGTAGTAGTGATGTGTTAGTGCAGTGGTATTATAGTGCAGTAGTATTATAGTATTATAGTGTAGTAGTATTATAGTATTATAGTGTAGTAGTATTATAATGTAGTAGTATTATAGTGCAGTTGTATAGTGCAGTAGAATTATAGTGTAGTGGTATTATAGTGTAGTGGTATTATAGTATTATAGTGTAGTAGAATTATAGTGTAGTGGTATTCTAGTGTAGTAGTATTATAGTGCAGTAGTATTATAGTATTATAGTGCAGTAGTATTATAGTGCAGTGGTATTATAGTGTAGTGGTATTATAGTGTAGTAGTATTATAGTGTAGTAGTATTATAGTGCAGTAGTATTATAGTGTAGTGGTATTATAGTGTAGTGGTATTATAGTGTAGTGGTATTATAGTGTAGTGGTATTATAGTGCAGTAGTATTATAGTGTAGTAGTATTATAGTGCAGTAGTATTATAGTATTATAGTGCAGTAGTATTATAGTGCAGTGGTATTATAGTGCAGTGGTATTATAGTGTAGTGGTATTATAGTGTAGTAGTATTATAGTGCAGTAGTATTATAGTATTATAGTGCAGTGGTATTATAGTGCAGTGGTATTATAGTGTAGTGGTATTATAGTGTTGTAGTAATGTGTTTTATTGTAGTAGTATTATAGTGCAGCAGTATTATAGTATTAAGTGTAGTAGTATTATAGTATAGTAGTATTATAGTGTAGTGGTATTATAGTGTAGTGGTATTATAGTGTAGTGGTATTATAGTGTAGTAGTATTATAGTGCAGTAGAATTTTAGTGCAGTAGAATTATAGTGCAGTAGAATTATAGTGCAGTAGTATTATAGTGCAGTAGTATTATAGTGCAGTAGTATTATAGTGCAGTGGTATTATAGTGTAGTAGTATTATAGTGTAGTGGTATTAAAGTGTAGTAGTATTATAGTGTAGTAGTACTACAGTGCAATAGTATTATAGTGTAGTAGTATTATAGTGCAGTAGTATTATAGTATTATAGTGCAGTAGTATTACAGTATTATAATGCCGTAGTATTATAGTATTATAGTGCAGTAGTACTACAGTGTAGCCGTATTATAGTGTATTAGTATTATAGTGTAGTAGTATTATAGAGCAGTAGTATTACAGTGTAGTAGTACTACAGTGTAGTATTATAGTGTAGTAGTATTATAGTGTAGTAGTATTATAGTGCAGTAGTATTATAGTGCAGTAGTACTACAGTGTAGCAGTATTATAGTATAGTAGTATTATAGTGTAGTAGTATAGTATTATAGTGTAGTATAGTATTATAGTGTAGTAGTATTATGGTACAGTAGTATTATAGTGCAGTAGTATTATAGTGCAGTAGTATTATATTGCAGTAGTATAGTATTATAGTGTAGTAGTATTATAGTGTAGTGGTATTATAGTGCAGCAGTATTATAGTGTAGTAGTATTATAGTGCAGCAGTATTATAGTGTAGTAGTATTATAGTGTGGTAGTACTACAGTGCAGTAGTATTATAGTGTAGTGGTATTATAGTGTAGTAGTATTATAGTATTATAGTGCAGTAGTATTATAGTGCAGTGGTATTATAGTGTAGTAGTATTATAGTGTAGTAGTATTATAGTGTAGTAGTATTATAGTGCAGTAGTATTATAGTGCAGTAGTATTATAGTGTAGTAGTATTATAGTGCAGTAGTATTATAGTGCAGTAGTATTATAGTGTAGTGGCATTATAGTGCAGTAGTATTATAGTGTAGTGGTATTATAGTGTAGTAGTATTATAGTGTAGTAGTATTATAGTGTAGTAGTATTGTAGTATTATAGTGTAGTAGTACTACAGTGCAGTAGTATTATAGTGTAGTGGTATTATAGTGTAGTAGTATTATTACATTTACATTTACATTTAAGTCATTTAGCTAGTGTAGTAGTATTATAGTGTAGTAGTATATTGTATAGCAGTTTGCTCTTGAACTCTACAGATGTATAGTGTATTGATATGGTATAGTATTGTGTAGTAGTACTATAGTATTGTGTTGCAGTACTCACCACCTCCAGCTTGCTCTTGGGGACTCTACAGATGTACAGTGTATTGATATGGTATACTAGTGTAGTAGTACTATAGTATTGTGTAGTAGTACTATAGTATTGTGTAGTAGTACTATAGTATTGTGTTGCAGTACTCACCACCTCCAGCTTGCTCTTGGGAACTCTACAGATGTACAGTGTATTGATATGGTAGTGTAGTAGTACTATAGTATTGTGTAGTAGTACTATAGTATTGTGTTGCAGTACTCACCACCTCCAGTTTGCTCTTGGGAACTCTACAGATGCACAGTGTATTGATATGGTAGTGTAGTAGAACTATAGTAGTACTATAGTATTGTGTTGCAGTACTCACCACCTCCAGTTTGCTCTTGGGAACTCTACAGATGTACAGTGTATTGATATGGTAGTGTAGTAGTACTATAGTAGTACTATAGTATTGTGTAGTAGTACTATAGTATTGTGTAGTAGTACTCACCACCTCCAGTTTGCTCTTGGGAACTCTACAGATGTACAGTGTATTGATATGGTAGTGTAGTAGTACTATAGTATTGTGTAGTTGTACTCACCACCTCCAGTTTGCTCTTGGGAACTCTACAGATGTAGTGTATGATATGGTAGTGTAGTAGTACTATAGTAGTACTATAGTATTGTGTAGTAGTACTCACCACCTCCAGCTTGCTCTTGGGGACTCTACAGATGTACAGTGTATTGATATGGTAGTGTAGTAGTACTATAGTAGTACTATAGTATTGTGTAGTTGTACTCACCACCTCCAGTTTGCTCTTGGGGACTCTACAGATGCACAGTGTATTGATATGGTAGTGTAGTAGTACTATAGTATTGTGTAGTAGTACTCACCACCTCCAGTTTGCTCTTGGGAACTCTACAGATGTACAGTGTATGATATGGTAGTGTAGTAGTACTATAGTAGTACTATAGTATTGTGTAGTAGTACTCACCACCTCCAGCTTGCTCTTGGGGACTCTACAGATGTACAGTGTATTGATATGGTAGTGTAGTAGTACTATAGTATTGTGTAGTAGTACTATAGTATTGTGTTGCAGTACTCACCACCTCCAGTTTGCTCTTGGGGACTCTACAGATGCACAGTGTATTGATATGGTAGTGTAGTAGTACTATAGTATTGTGTAGTTGTACTCACCACCTCCAGCTTGCTCTTGGGAACTCTACAGATGCAGTTGGTTCCAAAGTTGGTGTCTCGTGTCTGGATGCAGCGAAGGCAGCACAGGTTCTCGTATCCCTGCTTCTTCCACTTAGCGATCAGGTTCTTATCAGCATAACTCTCCTTTATACAATAGTCATACAGCTCTATATACACACACACACACACAGACACACAGACACACAGACACACAGACACAGAGCATTACACCTAAAAACCAAACCCAAAAAATAAGCCAACTTAACATTAACCCTGTCCTGGAGGTCACTACAGGAGCCTGTCCTGGAGGTCACTACAGGAGCCTGTCCTGGAGGTCACTACAGGAGCCTGTCCTGGAGGTCACGACAGGAGCCTGTCCTGGAGGTCACGACAGGAGCCTGTCCTGGAGGTCACGACAGGAGCCTGTCCTGGAGGTCACGACAGGAGCCTGTCCTGGAGGTCACGACAGGAGCCTGTCCTGGAGGTCACGACAGGAGCCTGTCCTGGAGGTCACGACAGGAGCCTGTCCTGGAGGTCACGACAGGAGCCTGTCCTGGAGGTCACTACAGGAGCCTGTCCTGGAGGTCACTACAGGAGCCTGTCCTGGAGGTCACTACAGGACCTCTGCTGACGGCCTTCCTCTTATATAACAGTAACATCTACCTCTGCTGACGGCCTTCCTCTTATATAACAGTAACATCTACCTCTGCTGATGGTCTTCCTCTTATATAACAGTAACATCTACCTCTGCTGACGGCCTTTCTCTTATATAACAGTAATATCTACCTCTGCTGACGGCCTTTCTCTTATATAACATCTACCTCTGCTGACGGCCTTCCTCTTATATAACAGTAACATCTACCTCTGCTGACGGCCTTCCTCTTATATAACAGTAACATCTACCTCTGCTGACGGCCTTCCTCTTATATAACAGTAACATCTACCCCTGCTGACGGCCTTCCTCTTATATAACAGTAACATCTACCCCTGCTGACGGCCTTCCTCTTATATAACAGTAACATCTACCTCTGCTGACGGCCTTCCTCTTATATAACAGTAACATCTACCTCTGCTGACGGCCTTCCTCTTATATAACAGTAACATCTACCTCTGCTGACAGCCTTCCTCTTATATAACAGTAACATCTACCTCTGCTGACGGCCTTCCTCTTATATAACAGTAATATCTACCTCTGCTGACGGCCTTCCTCTTATATAACAGTAACATCTACCTCTGCTGATGGCCTTCCTCTTATATAACAGTAACATCTACCTCTGCTGACAGCCTTCCTCTTAGATAACAGTAACATCTACCTCTGCTGATGGCCTTCCTCTTGTAGAACAAGTCGAAGATATATCTGCTCCTCTGATGATGCAGTCTGAATATCGGCCACAGGGACTCCACCTTCCGCTTTCCCTCGTGAGGCTCCGTCTCGGCTGGAAGGAGACAATCACAGCTCGTCATCAATACAATACAGGAATTATCCAAGATTCACATTATCCAAGATAACCATTATCCAAGATTCACATTATCCAAGATTCCCATTCATACATCACCTTTATATTGTAGCTAGCTAAGTAGCTACTAGCTGGCTGGTTGGTTGCTAAACTAACTATACTGAACAACAATATAAAATGCAACATGTAAAGTCCCATGTCCCATGACCTGAAATTATTATTATTTTATAAATTCCAGAAATGTTCCATTAATAAAAAATGAAAAAAATAATTTAAAAAACGTTCAAATTGTGCACAACTTTGTTTACCTCCCTGTTAGTGAGCATTTCTCCTTTGCCAAGATAATCCATCCACCTGACAGGTGTGGCATATCAAGAAGCTGATTAAAACAGCATGATCATTACACAGGTGCACCTTGCGCTGGGGATAATAAAAGGCCACTAAAATGTGCAGTTCTGTCACACAACACAATGCCACAGGTGTCTCAAGTTGAGGGAGCGTGCAAATTGGCATGCTGACTGCAGGAATGTCCACCCGAGCTGTTTCCAGAGAATTCAATGTTCATTCCTCTACCATAAGCCACCTCCGTCATTTTAGAGAATTTGGCAGTGTGTCCAACCAGCTTAACACCCACAAACCAGCCCAGGTCCTCCACATCCGGCTTCTTTACCTGTGGGATCGTCTGAGACCAGCCACCCGGAGACTTGATGAAACTGTACGTTTGCACAGCTAAAGAATTTCTCTACAAACTGTCAGAAACTGTCATCTGCGTGCCCGTTGTCCTCACCAGGGTCTCGACCTGACTGCAGTTCGGCTTCGTAACCAACTTCAGTGGGCAAACGCTCATCTTTGACTGGTATGCTGGAGAATTGTGCTCTGCTCTTCACGGATGAATCCTGGTTTCAACTGTACCGGGCAGATGGCCGACAGCGTGTATGGCATCGTGGGGGCGAGCAGTTTGCTGATGTCAACGTAGTGAACAGAGTGCCCCATGGTGGCAGTGGGGTTATGGTATGGGCAGGCATAAGCTACATACAACGAACTCAATTGCATTTTATTGATGGCAATTTGAATTCACAGAGATACCCGTGACGAGATCCTGAGGCCCATTGTTGCGCCGTTCATTCGCCGCCATCACCTCATGTTTCAGCATGATAATGTACGGCCTCATGTTGCAAGGATCTCTACACAATTCCTGGAAGCTGAACATGTCCCAGTTCTTCCATGGCCTGCATACTCACCAGACATGTCACCCATTGAGCACGTTTGGGATGCTCTGGATTGACAGCATGTTCCAGTTCCCGCCAATATCCAGCAACTTCTCACAGCCATTGAAGAGAAGTGGGACAACATTACAACAAGCCAGAATCAACAGCCTGATCAACTCTATGAGAAGGAGACGTGTCACGCTGCATGAGACAAACGGGTCACACCAGATACTGACTGGCCAACAGATGCACATCTGTATTCCCTGTCATGTGAAATCCACAGATTAGGGCCTAAAAAATTTATTTCAGTTTAAGGATTTCATTATATATGAACTCAGTAACATTTTTTTTTAAATGTGTTGCATGTTGCGTTTATATTTTTATTCAGTGTAGTTAACTTATAAGCTACCTATATAACGTCAACATTTTGGGTCATGATTTTCGAGGGTACAAGAACACACAATAGGAAAAATAGGAAAAACGAAACATACAGACGCGAGTAAATAAGTTACGGCAGACAGCGGTAGGCATCTGGCTGTCACAGCTCGTCATACCATAAAACAGGAATGATCCAAGTCAGATTCATACAACAGCTTGGTAACATAGCTAGCGAAATGAGTACTAGTTGACTGGTTAAATATCCTATACATGATGTTAGCGGAGCCTCGTTTAGTACGGACTTAACTAGCTTAGGTGGCTAACATTATTACCTAGCTAAAATTACCTTCTCTCATTTTTTGGTCTAATTCGTCCAATGTCGGTTCAATCAACTCCCAGCCATCCGGAGGTGGTTTCCTGCTCCTTTTCACTTTCGGCATAGCGTTGAATCAAACGGATTTATTTAACCAAAAACAACAAAAACCTTATTTCTCCCCCGTCCTATTTTTGTGTATTGATTTCGTAGGCCTGCTCACCGTCGCTTCTTATTGACGTCACACTTCCAGAGGTCTTTCAGCTTCAGCTCGATCCTCGCACGATATGTACGTCACTCAATTCTATTTCATTCAATTGGGGCTTTTGCCGCGTTCAAAACAACCGGGAACTCGAAAATCTCCGACATCAGTGAGTTCAAAACAACAGGGAACTCGGAAATCTCCGACTTCAGTGCGTTCAAAACAACTGGGAACTCGGAAATATCCGACTTCAGTGCTTTCAAAACAACTGGGAACTCGGGAAACCCCAACTTCAGTGCATTCAAAACAACCGAGAACTCGGAAATCTCCGACTTCAGTGCGTTCAAAACAACCGGGAACTCGGAAATCTCCGACTTCAGTGCGTTCAAAACAACTGGGAACTCGGAAATCTCCGACTTCAGTGCGTTCAAAACAACGAGGAGCTCGGGGGGAAAAAAGTGTTCAGATGCTCTTGATCAACTTGTACGACAGCATGTTCCAGTTCCCGCCAATATCCAGCAACTTCTCACAGCCATTGAAGAGGAGTTGGATAAAATTTCCTGGGCCCCAATCAACAGCCTGATCAACTGTATGCAAAGGAGGTGTCATGCAGCGTGAAGGAAATGGTGGTCACACCAGATACTGACTGGTTCTGATCCACACCCCTATCTTTCTTTTTAATGTGTGTCTGTGACCGACAGATGCATATCTGTATTCTCAGTCATGTGAAATACATAGATTAGGGCCTAAGGCATTGATTTCAATTGACTTATTTCCATATATGAAGTGTAACTTAGTAAAATCTTTGAAATTGTTGCATGTTGCGTTTCTATTTTTGTTCAGTGTAGTTAAATCATGATTATATTTGACTGATATAATACCATCAACAGGTTAGACGGGTCCATTTATTTATTTGGTTATTTTTCTGACAAAAGGCTGTATCATAAATAACTACTCATTATTATGATTTTTTTTACATCAGTCACAGTCAATATACCCACAATACATCAGGAATTTGATGCTCTGGAACCCTGGGTCCCGCCCCTCTTCTGGCCTCCTCTTCCATCCCCTTCTCTTCTCCATCCTAGACATCTGAACACGGGATGTAAACGTGGTGTATTCTGTTTTCTCCTGTCCAGTCGTTTCAGTGTAGAAGACAGAGAGGAGTTAGAGAGGAGGATTTCAGTGTAGAAGACAGAGCGGACTTAGAGAGGAGGATTTCAGTGTAGAAGACAGAGAGGAGTTAGAGAGGAGGATTTCAGTGTAGAAGACAGAGAGGAGTTAGAGAGGAGGATTTCAGTGTAGAAGACAGAGAGGGGTTAGAGAGGAGGATTTCAGTGTAGAAGACAGAGAGGAGTTAGAGAGGAGGATTTCAGTGTAGAAGACAGAGAGGAGTTAGAGAGGAGGATTTCAGTGTAGAAGACAGAGAGGAGTTAGAGAGGAGGATTTCAGTGTAGAAGACAGAGAGGAGTTAGAGAGGAGGATTTCAGTGTAGAAGACAGAGAGGAGTTAGAGAGGCGGATTTCAGTGTAGAAGACAGAGGAAAGTTAGAGAGGAGGATTTCAGTGTAGAAGACAGAGAGGAGTTAGAGAGGAGGATTTCAGTGTAGAAGACAGAGAGGAGTTAGAGAGGAGGATTTCAGTGTAGAAGACAGAGAGGAGTTAGAGAGGCGGATTTCAGTGTAGAAGACAGAGGAAAGTTAGAGAGGAGGATTTCAGTGTAGAAGACAGAGAGGAGTTAGAGAGGAGGATTTCAGTGTAGAAGACAGAGAGGAGTTAGAGAGGAGGATTTCAGTGTAGAAGACAGACAGGAGTTAGAGAGGAGGATTTCAGTGTAGAAGACAGAGAGGAGTTAGAGAGGAGGATTTCAGTGTAGAAGACAGACAGGAGTTAGAGAGGAGGATTTCAGTGTAGAAGACAGAGAGGACGTAGAGAGGAGGATTTCAGTGTAGAAGACAGAGGAAAGTTAGAGAGGAGGATTTCAGTGTAGAAGACAGAGAGGAGTTAGAGAGGAGGATTTCAGTGTAGAAGACAGAGAGGAGTTAGAGAGGAGGATTTCAGTGTAGAAGACAGAGGAAAGTTAGAGAGGAGGATTTCAGTGTAGAAGACAGAGAGGAGTTAGAGAGGAGGATTTCAGTGTAGAAGACAGAGAGGACGTAGAGAGGAGGATTTCAGTGTAGAAGACAGAGGAAAGTTAGAGAGGAGGATTTCAGTGTAGAAGACAGAGAGGAGTTAGAGAGGAGGATTTCAGTGTAGAAGACAGAGGAAAGTTAGAGAGGAGGATTTCAGTGTAGAAGACAGAGAGGAGTTAGAGAGGAGGATTTCAGTGTAGAAGACAGAGAGGACGTAGAGAGGAGGATTTCAGTGTAGAAGACAGAGAGGAGTTAGGGGGGGGGGGTCCATACCTGAGAGAGTAGGTAGTGATTTTACTTGATAAAGGACATGTAAACACTCAAACTGGACAGTTTTATCTCCATCTCTTCATTCAAAGACTCGATCATGGACATTCTTACTGACAGTTGTAGCGATCTTGCATGATGTATTATTGTCTCTACCTTCTTGCCCCTTGTGCTGTTGTCTGTGCCCATTTCATCATGTGTTCTCTGACATACACTCACTCAAGATCTAAACCCTGACAATAAAAAAAGATCCCTTCCTAAATGAAACGGGCTACCCCAGGATGTAAATCATGCGCACCCTGGAACGAGGCTGGTTAACAGATACGGCAGTATTGTGGGATCCTGTATTTTACATTATAGCCATTACCATATATATATATATATTTATAAATATATGATTAAATATTATCTGATGTCGGCTGTGTGGAGTATCTGCATTTGTGCACTTGAGCATCATCATGAGAGTAAACAACTGCTTGCTACTTGCCTGTTTGTGTGTGACAAGAACTGAGTAACATGGTGTGACCTGCATGTTGCAAAACTGTAGATAACAGCCCAGCATATGCTTTGTCCTTGTGTTTGTATGTAACAATATTGAGCACATGGTGTGACTTGCTGTATCTTACAAAGTTGTGGTTAATCAGGTATAGGGAGGGGTGGTCATCACGAGGTTTAACTGAGATGGAAAAATACTGAACAACACAATAGCAGGAACTGAGCAACTATTATAACTAGGCTGCGATACCAGAACAGTAAGGATCTATACATCGACGGTGGGAGGACTCCAAGAAGCGCCAAGAGGCGGGGACGTCTAAACCACGCTCAGCCTCTACTGTGATAGGCCAACAGACGGGTTGGAACTATGTCTATCACAGTTTAAGAACAGCTGTTTACGTACATCCTGTCAGCTCCCTGTTCTGCCCTGCGTGGTATTACAGAGAGCCCATACATACGAAAGTTGCATTTGCCATTTATTACTTAGCTAATAAAAAATACATAGTATACAATTGGTGACTCATTGTTATATTTATCCTGATACCAGATTCGAATTTACGCAATTCTAACAGTATTGTAATGACCTGACTAGATCATAAATGAACAATTGTCCAGACAGAGGCTTGAGTTTGCGAATTGACGGTTTATTAAACCAACTTTACACAGGCTACTGTTTGGGCCGTAGCACACGCCAAAAAGATGACAGATAACCCACAAGCCAATCGTGACCTTCTCTTGGGAAGCCCAGACGTAAGAGAGAGAGAATAAAGGCTGAACCTGGTCTTAACTTCCAATGCTCCACCCCCCTGCCCAACCCCCCTCCACGCCACTCCGCCAACCACCAGGATGCCCGGCATCAGAACATTCCAGGCATTCCCGTGATTGGCAGATAGCAGGTTGATTGGCATGTCGGACCCCGCGAACACCGGGTACTGGTCAGTACAACACAACCACCTCCTAGCCTAACACATAACACACAGCTGTCTGTGCGGGTCGCTACAGTATGTTGCGTTTTCCTTTTCTTCGGAGTGATGAAGGACTGGCTGGCTTGTGGGTCAAATAGTAAAATAACATTAAAAACCTTATTGTTATTGATATTTTACGTGGCGCCAGCGTGAGATACGGGTTGAAAAACGTACCTCAAAACAGGGATGGGATATGCCACTGCACTCCAAATGTTACCTTCATCCACACTGCTCCACCTGAGAAGATTGAAATACCTGCTTATTTTTCTCCCCCCAGAAAAACACTTCCCCTTTCGTCCTCATGCTAACTAGCAGTATTCACAACAGCCATCATGAAATGACATGTTTGTGTTGAACAACTAAAGAGCTGATTGGCTGACGCATGAAGATAAAAATGGCAGTTTTCCTGGAAAACAAGTAGTGTGATTTTTTTATTTTAATTTAACCTTTATTTAACTAGGCAAGTCAGTTAAGAACAAATTCTTATTTTCAATGACGGCCTGGGAACAGTGGGTTAACTGCATTTGGAGTACGGTGGCTTATCCCATTGCGTTACCCTTTTCCAGCCCATATCTCACACGAGCTCAATGGGGAGCTTAATGTAACCATGGTTGCATTCTGACCCCAGTGCAGTTCTGTGTAAACAAGCTATCGGGTCGGCATCTTCTGGCAAGTTCACATCCAGACTCTCTCAGAGATCGATTAGTCGGCCTTTTAACCCCCCTCCAGGTCAAAGGTTAGAGTTCAACCTGCCCGCCTTCTGGAGGCAGGAGAAACAAGATGGCAGATCAACAAGACAAACGGGACTTGTCTTAGTTAATCTAACTTTTCCCACTGTTGATTTCTACACATTAAAAATATATACAATTAGCTAGACAAAGCAATCTAGCTCCCACGCCCTTTTATGGTTGATATATCAGCTCCTTAAAGCGAGATTTCACAGATTAGCTGATTGCTAACTGCCGTTAGACAGCTAAGCTAGGCTAGGCTAAGCTAGCTTGTTTCTGTCTGGTCGGAGCGGGGTTAGACTGCTAGGCTAGGCTAGCTTGTTTCTGTCTGGTCGGAGCGTAGTGAGACCTGCCATCATGCAGGACCTGATAGCCACCGTGGACCACATCAAGTTTGATCTAGAGATAGCTGTGGAGCAGCAGCTGGGGGCTCAGCCTCTCCCTTTCCCCGGGATGGACAGTAAGTAGTCGCTACTTACTAAGTTAGCCAGTTAGCTAGGTACTGTTGTAGTTTTAGCATGGTAGCTAAGCTAACTTCTTAACTGGTTTTATTGTTAGGTGTTTTTGCAGAGTTTGAAGATTATGTATTGTAACTTCCTGTGTCTGCAGAGTCCGGGGCTGCTGTGTGTGAGTTCTTCATGAGAGCAGCCTGTCTCAAAGGTCAGAGTATTATTGGTGATGAGTTCTCTCTATGTGACGACTACAGCCTCCTACAAGTGTGTGTGTCTGCTGGGGGATGTGTGTATAAACTGATCTGTAAGTGTCTGTGTGTAATTGTATTTAATGAATTGACTAGTGTGTGTGTGGATAGGAACTGACCCAGTGTCTGTGTGTGTGGATAGGAACTGACCCAGTGTCTGTGTGTGTGGATAGGAACTGACCCAGTGTCTGTGTGTGTGGATAGGAACTGACCCAGTGTCTGTGTGTGTGGATAGGAACTGACCCAGTGTCTGTGTGTGTGGATAGGAACTGACCCAGTGTCTGTGTGTGGATAGGAACTGACCCAGTGTCTGTGTGTGGATAGGAACTGACCCAGTGTCTGTGTGTGGATAGGAACTGACCCAGTGTCTGTGTGTGGATAGGAACTGACCCAGTGTGTGTGTGGATAGGAACTGACCCAGTGTGTGTGGGTATAGGAACTGACCCAGTGTGTGTGGGTATAGGAACTGACCCAGTGTGTGTGGGTATAGGAACTGACCCAGTGTGTGTGGGTATAGGAACTGACCCAGTGTGTGTGTGTGGATAGGAACTGACCCAGTGTGTGTGTGTGGATAGGAACTGACCCAGTGTCAGTGTGTGGATAGGAACTGACCCAGTGTCAGTGTGTGGATAGGAACTGACCCAGTGTCAGTGTGTGGATAGGAACTGACCCAGTGTGTGTGTGGATAGGAACTGACCCAGTGTGTGTGTGGATAGGAACTGACCCAGTGTGTGTGTGGATAGGAACTGACCCAGTGTGTGTGGATAGGAACTGACCCAGTGTGTGTGTGGATAGGAACTGACCCAGTGTGTGTGTGGATAGGAACTGACCCAGTGTCTGTGTGGATAGGAACTGACCCAGTGTCTGTGTGTGTGGATAGGAACTGACCCAGTGTGTGTGTGTGTGGATAGGAACTGACCCAGTGTGTGTGTGTGTGGATAGGAACTGACCCAGTGTCTGAGTGTGTGGATAGGGACTGACCCAGTGTGTGTGTGTGTGTGGATAGGAACTGACCCAGTGTCTGTGTGTGTGGATAGGAACTGACCCAGTGTCTGTGTGTGGATAGGAACTGACCCAGTGTCTGTGTGTGTGGATAGGAACTGACCCAGTGTCTGTGTGTGTGGGTATAGGAACTGACCCAGTGTGTGTGGGTATAGGAACTGACCCAGTGTGTGTGGGTATAGGAACTGACCCAGTGTGTGTGGGTATAGGAACTGACCCAGTGTCTGTGTGGATAGGAACTGACCCAGTGTGTGTGTGGATAGGGACTGACCCAGTGTGTGTGTGGATAGGGACTGACCCAGTGTGTGTGTGTGTGGATAGGAACTGACCCAGTGTGTGTGGATAGGAACTGACCCAGTGTGTGTGTGTGTGGATAGGAACTGACCCAGTGTCTGTGTGGATAGGAACTGACCCAGTGTCTGTGTGTGGATAGGAACTGACCCAGTGTCTGTGTGTGTGGATAGGAACTGACCCAGTGTCTGTGTGGATAGGAACTGACCCAGTGTCTGTGTGGATAGGAACTGACCCAGTGTCTGTGTGTGGATAGGAACTGACCCAGTGTCTGTGTGGGTATAGGAACTGACCCAGTGTCTGTGTGTGTGGATAGGAACTGACCCAGTGTCTGTGTGTGGATAGGAACTGACCCAGTGTCTGTGTGGATAGGAACTGACCCAGTATGTGTGGATAGGGACTGACCCAGTGTGTGTGGATAGGAACTGACCCAGTGCCTGTGTGTGTGTGGATAGGAACTGACCCAGTGTGTGTGTGGATAGGAACTGACCCAGTGTCTGTGTGTGTGTGGATAGGAACTGACCCAGTGTGTGTGTGTGTGGATAGGAACTGACCCAGTGTCTGTGTGGATAGGAACTGACCCAGTGTCTGTGTGTGTGTGGATAGGAACTGACCCAGTGTGTGTGTGGATAGGAACTGACCCAGTGTCTGTGTGTGTGTGGATAGGAACTGACCCAGTGTGTGTGTGTGTGGATAGGAACTGACCCAGTGTCTGTGTGGATAGGAACTGACCCAGTGTGTGTGGATAGGAACTGACCCAGTGTGTGTGTGGATAGGAACTGACCCAGTGTGTGTGTGGATAGGAACTGACCCAGTGTGTGTGTGGATAGGAACTGACCCAGTGTCTGTGTGTGGATAGGAACTGACCCAGTGTCTGTGTGTGTGGATAGGAACTGACCCAGTGTCTGTGTGTGTGGATAGGAACTGACCCAGTGTCTGTGTGTGTGGATAGGGACTGACCCAGTGTCTGTGTGTGTGGATAGGAACTGACCCAGTGTCTGTGTGTGTGGATAGGAACTGACCCAGTGTCTGTGTGTGTGGATAGGAACTGACCCAGTGTCTGTGTGTGTGGATAGGAACTGACCCAGTGTCTGTGTGTGTGGATAGGAACTGACCCAGTGTCTGTGTGTGTGGATAGGAACTGACCCAGTGTCTGTGTGTGTGGATAGGAACTGACCCAGTGTCTGTGTGTGTGGATAGGAACTGACCCAGTGTCTGTGTGTGTGGATAGGAACTGACCCAGTGTCTGTGTGTGTGGATAGGAACTGACCCAGTGTCTGTGTGTGTGGATAGGAACTGACCCAGTGTCTGTGTGTGTGGATAGGAACTGACCCAGTGTCTGTGTGTGTGGATAGGAACTGACCCAGTGTGTGTGTGGATAGGAACTGACCCAGTGTCTGTGTGGATAGGAACTGACCCAGTGTGTGTGTGGATAGGAACTGACCCAGTGTCTGTGTGTGTGGATAGGAACTGACCCAATGTGTGTGTGTAAATGTATTTAATGAATTGACTAGTGTGTGTGTGGATAGGAACTGACCCAGTGTCTGTGTGTGTGGATAGGAACTGACCCAGTGTCTGTGTGGATAGGAACTGACCCAGTGTGTGTGTGGATAGGAACTGACCCAGTGTCTGTGTGTGTGGATAGGAACTGACCCAGTGTGTGTGTGGATAGGAACTGACCCAGTGTCTGTGTGTGTGGATAGGGACTGACCCAGTGTCTGTGTGTGTGGATAGGAACTGACCCAGTGTCTGTGTGTGTGGATAGGAACTGACCCAGTGTCTGTGTGTGTGGATAGGAACTGACCCAGTGTCTGTGTGTGTGGATAGGAACTGACCCAGTGTCTGTGTGTGTGGATAGGAACTGACCCAGTGTCTGTGTGTGTGGATAGGAACTGACCCAGTGTCTGTGTGTGTGGATAGGAACTGACCCAGTGTCTGTGTGTGTGGATAGGAACTGACCCAGTGTCTGTGTGTGTGGATAGGAACTGACCCAGTGTCTGTGTGTGTGGATAGGAACTGACCCAGTGTCTGTGTGTGTGGATAGGAACTGACCCAGTGTCTGTGTGTGTGGATAGGAACTGACCCAGTGTCTGTGTGTGTGGATAGGAACTGACCCAGTGTCTGTGTGTGTGGATAGGAACTGACCCAGTGTGTGTGTGGATAGGAACTGACCCAGTGTCTGTGTGGATAGGAACTGACCCAGTGTGTGTGTGTAAATGTATTTAATGAATTGACTAGTGTGTGTGTGGATAGGAACTGACCCAGTGTCTGTGTGTGTGGATAGGAACTGACCCAGTGTGTGTGTGGATAGGAACTGACCCAGTGTGTGTGTGGATAGGAACTGACCCAGTGTCTGTGTGTGGATAGGAACTGACCCAGTGTCTGTGTGGATAGGAACTGACCCAGTGTCTGTGTGTGTGGATAGGAACTGACCCAGTGTGTGTGTGGATAGGAACTGACCCAGTGTCTGTGTGTGTGGGTATAGGAACTGACCCAGTGTCTGTGTGTGTGGATAGGGACTGACCCAGTGTCTGTGTGTGTGGATAGGAACTGACCCAGTGTCTGTGTGTGTGGATAGGAACTGACCCAGTGTCTGTGTGTGTGGATAGGAACTGACCCAGTGTCTGTGTGTGTGGATAGGAACTGACCCAGTGTCTGTGTGTGTGGATAGGAACTGACCCAGTGTCTGTGTGTGTGGATAGGAACTGACCCAGTGTCTGTGTGTGTGGATAGGAACTGACCCAGTGTGTGTGTGGATAGGAACTGACCCAGTGTCTGTGTGGATAGGAACTGACCCAGTGTGTGTGTGGATAGGAACTGACCCAGTGTCTGTGTGTGTGGATAGGAACTGACCCAATGTGTGTGTGTAAATGTATTTAATGAATTGACTAGTGTGTGTGTGGATAGGAACTGACCCAGTGTCTGTGTGTGTGGATAGGAACTGACCCAGTGTCTGTGTGGATAGGAACTGACCCAGTGTGTGTGTGGATAGGAACTGACCCAGTGTCTGTGTGTGGATAGGAACTGACCCAGTGTGTGTGTGTGTGTGGATAGGAACTGACCCAGTGTCTGTGTGTGTGGATAGGAACTGACCCAATGTGTGTGTGTAAATGTATTTAATGAATTGACTAGTGTGTGTGTGGATAGGAACTGACCCAGTGTCTGTGTGTGTGGATAGGAACTGACCCAGTGTCTGTGTGTGTGGATAGGAACTGACCCAGTGTCTGTGTGTGTGGATAGGAACTGACCCAGTGTCTGTGTGGATAGGAACTGACCCAGTGTGTGTGTGGATAGGAACTGACCCAGTGTCTGTGTGTGGATAGGAACTGACCCAGTGTCTGTGTGTGTGGATAGGAACTGACCCAGTGTCTGTGTGTGTGGATAGGAACTGACCCAGTGTCTGTGTGTGTGGGTATAGGAACTGACCCAGTGTCTGTGTGTGTGGATAGGGACTGACCCAGTGTCTGTGTGTGTGGATAGGAACTGACCCAGTGTCTGTGTGTGTGTGGATAGGGACTGACCCAGTGTCTGTGTGGATAGGGACTGACCCAGTGTGTGTGTGGATAGGGACTGACCCAGTGTGTGTGTGGATAGGGACTGACCCACTGTGTGTGTGTGTAGGGACTGACCCAGTGCGTGTGTGTGGATAGGGACTGACCCAGTGTCTGTGTGTGGATAGGAACTGACCCAGTGTGTGTGTGTGTGGATAGGAACTGACCCAGTGTGTGTGTGTGTGGATAGGGACTGACCCAGTGTGTGTGTGTGGATAGGGACTGACCCAGTGTGTGTATAGAGACTGACCCAGTGTGTGTGTATAGAGACTGACCCAGTGTGTGTGTATAGGAACTGACCCAGTGTCTGTGTGTGTGGATAGGAACTGACCCAGTGTGTGTGTGTGTGGATAGGAACTGACCCAGTGTCTGTGTGTGTGTGGATAGGAACTGACCCAGTGTGTGTGGATAGGAACTGACCCAGTGTCTGTGTGTGTGGATAGGAACTGACCCAGTGTGTGTGTGTGTGGATAGGAACTGACCCAGTGTCTGTGTGTGTGTGGATAGGAACTGACCCAGTGTGTGTGTGGATAGGAACTGACCCAGTGTGTGTGGATAGGAACTGACCCAGTGTGTGTATAGGGACTGACCCAGTGTCTGTGGATAGGAACTGACCCAGTGTCTGTGTAGGGACTGACCCAGTGTCTGTGGATAGGAACTGACCCAGTGTGTGTGTGTGTAGGGACTGACCCAGTGTGTGTGGATAGGAACTGACCCAGTGTGTGTGTAGGGACTGACCCAGTGTGTGTGGATAGGAACTGACCCAGTGTGTGTGTAGGGACTGACCCAGTGTGTGTGGATAGGAACTGACCCAGTGTGTGTGTAGGGACTGACCCAGTGTGTGTGTGTAGGAACTGACCCAGTGTGTGTGGATAGGAACTGACCCAGTGTGTGTGTGGATAGGAACTGACCCAGTGTGTGTGTAGGGACTGACCCAGTGTGTGTGGATAGGAACTGACCCAGTGTGTGTGTGGATAGGAACTGACCCAGTGTGTGTGTGGATAGGAACTGACCCAGTGTGTGTGTAGGGACTGACCCAGTGTGTGTGGATAGGAACTGACCCAGTGTGTGTGGATAGGAACTGACCCAGTGTGTGTGTAGGGACTGACCCGGTGTGTGTAGGGACTGACCCAGTGTCTGTGTGGATAGGAACTGACCCAGTGTGTGTGTGGATAGGAACTGACCCAGTGTGTGTGTGGATAGGAACTGACCCAGTGTGTGTGTGGATAGGAACTGACCCAGTGTGTGTGTATAGGGACTGACCCAGTGTGTGTGTATAGGGACTGACCCAGTGTGTGTGGATAGGAACTGACCCAGTGTGTGTGGATAGGAACTGACCCAGTGTGTGTGGATAGGGACTGACCCAGTGTGTGTGGATAGGAACTGACCCAGTGTGTGTGGATAGGAACTGACCCAGTGTGTGTGGATAGGAACTGACCCAGTGTGTGTGGATAGGAACTGACCCAGTGTGTGTGTGTAGGGACTGACCCAGTGTGTGTGGATAGGAACTGACCCAGTGTGTGTGGATAGGAACTGACCCAGTGTCAGTGTGTGGATAGGAACTGACCCAGTGTGTGCGGATAGGAACTGACGCAGTGTGTGTGGATAGGAACTGACCCAGTGTGTGTGGATAGGAACTGACCCAGTGTGTGTGGATAGGAACTGACCCAGTGTGTGTGGATAGGAACTGACCCAGTGTGTGTGGATAGGAACTGACCCAGTGTGTGTGGATAGGAACTGACCCAGTGTGTGTGGATAGGAACTGACCCAGTGTGTGTGGATAGGAACTGACCCAGTGTGTGTGGATAGGAACTGACCCAGTGTGTGTGTGTAGGGACTGACCCAGTGTGTGTGGATAGGAACTGACCCAGTGTGTGTGTGTGGATAGGAACTGACCCAGTGTCTGTGTGGATAGGAACTGACCCAGTGTGTGTGGATAGGAACTGACCCAGTGTGTGTGGATAGGAACTGACCCAGTGTGTGTGGATAGGAACTGACCCAGTGTGTGTGGATAGGAACTGACCCAGTGTGTGTGGATAGGAACTGACCCAGTGTGTGTGTGTAGGGACTGACCCAGTGTGTGTGGATAGGAACTGACCCAGTGTGTGTGGATAGGAACTGACCCAGTGTGTGTGTGTAGGGACTGACCCAGTGTGTGTGGATAGGAACTGACCCAGTGTGTGTGTGGATAGGAACTGACCCAGTGTGTGTGTATAGGGACTGACCCAGTGTGTGTGGATAGGAACTGACCCAGTGTGTGTGTATAGGAACTGACCCAGTGTGTGTGTATAGGGACTGACCCAGTGTGTGTGGATAGGAACTGACCCAGTGTGTGTGGATAGGAACTGACCCAGTGTGTGTGTGTAGGGACTGACCCAGTGTGTGTGGATAGGAACTGACCCAGTGTGTGTGTGTAGGGACTGACCCAGTGTGTGTGGATAGGAACTGACCCAGTGTGTGTGGATAGGAACTGACCCAGTGTGTGTGGATAGGAACTGACCCAGTGTGTGTGGATAGGAACTGACCCAGTGTGTGTGGATAGGAACTGACCCAGTGTGTGTGTGTAGGGACTGACCCAGTGTGTGTGGATAGGAACTGACCCAGTGTGTGTGTGTAGGGACTGACCCAGTGTGTGTGGATAGGAACTGACCCAGTGTGTGTGTGTAGGGACTGACCCAGTGTGTGTGGATAGGAACTGACCCAGTGTGTGTGGATAGGAACTGACCCAGTGTGTGTGTGTAGGGACTGACCCAGTGTGTGTGGATAGGAACTGACCCAGTGTGTGTGGATAGGAACTGACCCAGTGTGTGTGGATAGGAACTGACCCAGTGTGTGTGGATAGGAACTGACCCAGTGTGTGTGTAGGGACTGACCCAGTGTGTGTGGATAGGAACTGACCCAGTGTGTGTGTGTAGGGACTGACCCAGTGTGTGTGTGTATAGGGACTGACCCAGTGTGTGTGGATAGGAACTGACCCAGTGTGTGTGTGTGTAGGGACTGACCCAGTGTGTGTGTGTGTAGGGACTGACCCAGTGTGTGTGTGTGTGTGTAGGGACTGACCCAGTGTGTGTGTAGGGACTGACCCAGTGTGTGTGGATAGGAACTGACCCAGTGTGTGTGTGTAGGGACTGACCCAGTGTGTGTGTAGGGACTGACCCAGTGTGTGTGGATAGGAACTGACCCAGTGTGTGTGTAGGGACTGACCCAGTGTGTGTGGATAGGAACTGACCCAGTGTGTGTGTGTAGGGACTGACCCAGTGTGTGTGTGTGTAGGGACTGACCCAGTGTGTGTGTGGATAGGAACTGACCCAGTGTCTGTGTGTGTGGATAGGAACTGACCCAGTGTGTGTGTGTAGGGACTGACCCAGTGTGTGTGTGTAGGGACTGACCCAGTGTGTGTGTAGGGACTGACCCAGTGTGTGTGTTGCTGCAGGTGGTATGTGTCCGTTCCGTCACATCAGTGGGGAGAAGACGGTGGTGTGTAAACACTGGCTCAGAGGACTCTGTAAGAAGGGAGACCAGTGTGAGTTCCTCCACGAGTACGACATGACCAAGATGCCCGAGTGTTACTTCTACTCCAAGTTCGGTATGTCGCTGGGGTTATTTCACCTTTTATTGAACTAGTCCGTTCAGAACAATTTCTTATTTTACAATGACGGCCTACTGCGGGGGCCTGGGATTAAACATACAAATCTGCTAACTGTCTACTGCAGTGCCCCCCCCATCTGTATCGGCTAACTGTCTACTGCAGTGCCCCCCCATCTGTATCGGCTAACTGTCTACTGCAGTGCCCCCCCATCTGTATCGGCTAACTGTCTACTGGTGCCCCCCCATCTGTATCGGCTAACTGTCTACTGCAGTGCCCCCCATCTGTATCTGCTAACTGTCTACTGGTGCCCCCCATCTGTATCTGCTAACTGTCTACTGGTGCCTCTCCCATCTGTATCTGCTAACTGTCTACTGGTGCCCCCCCCCCCATCTGTATCTGCTAACTGTCTACTGCAGTGCCCCCCATCTGTATCGGCTAACTGTCTACTGCAGTGCCCCCCCATCTGTATCGGCTAACTGTCTACTGCAGTGCCCCCCATCTGTATCGGCTAACTGTCTACTGCAGTGCCCCCCATCTGTATCGGCTAACTGTCTACTGGTGCCCCCTCCCATCTGTATCTGCTAACTGTCTACTGGTGCCCCCCCCCCATCTGTATCTGCTAACTGTCTACTGGTGCCTTGCACATCTGTATCTGCTAACTGTCTACTGGTGCCTCCCCCATCTGTATCTGCTAACTGTCTACTGGTGCCTCCCCCATCTGTATCGGCTAACTGTCTACTGGTGCCTCGCACATCTGTATCGGCTAACTGTCTACTGGTGCCCCCCCCTCCATCTGTATCTGCTAACTGTCTACTGCAGTGCCCCCATCTGTATCGGCTAACTGTCTACTGCAGTGCCCCCCATCTGTATCGGCTAACTGTCTACTGCAGTGCCCCCCATCTGTATCGGCTAACTGTCTACTGCAGTGCCCCCCATCTGTATCGGCTAACTGTCTACTGCAGTGCCCCCCATCTGTATCGGCTAACTGTCTACTGCAGTGCCCCCCATCTGTATCGGCTAACTGTCTACTGCAGTGCCCCCCCATTAATTTGTAAGTCGCTCTGGATAAGGGCGTCTGCTAAATGACTTAAATGTAAATGTAAATCTGTATCGGCTAACTGTCTACTGCAGTGCCCCCCCATCTGTATCGGCTAACTGTCTACTGCAGTGCCCCCCCATCTGTATCTGCTGTCTACTGCAGTGCACCCCCATCTGTATCTGCTGTCTACTGCAGTGCACCCCCATCTGTATCTGCTAACTGTCTACTGGTGCCCCCCCCCATCTGTATCTGCTAACTGTCTACTGCAGTGCCCCCCCATCTGTATCTGCTAACTGTCTACTGGTGCCCCCCATCTGTATCGGCTAACTGTCTACTGCAGTGCCCCCCATCTGTATCGGCTAACTGTCTACTGCAGTGCCCCCCATCTGTATCGGCTAACTGTCTACTGCAGTGCCCCCCATCTGTATCGGCTAACTGTCTACTGGTGCCCCCCATCTGTATCGGCTAACTGTCTACTGCAGTGCCCCCCCATCTGTATCTGCTAACTGTCTACTGGTGCCCCCCCATCTGTATCTGCTAACTGTCTACTGGTGCCTCTCCCATCTGTATCTGCTAACTGTCTACTGGTGCCCCCCCCCCATCTGTATCTGCTAACTGTCTACTGCGGTGCCCCCCATCTGTATCTGCTAACTGTCTACTGCAGTGCCCCCCCCCCATCTGTATCGGCTAACTGTCTACTGCAGTGCCCCCCCATCTGTATCGGCTAACTGTCTACTGCAGTGCCCCCCCATCTGTATCGGCTAACTGTCTACTGCTGTGCCCCCCCATCTGTATCGGCTAACTGTCTACTGGTGCCTCTCCCATCTGTATCTGCTAACTGTCTACTGGTGCCCCCCCCCCATCTGTATCTGCTAACTGTCTACTGGTGCCTCGCACATCTGTATCTGCTAACTGTCTACTGGTGCCTCCCCCATCTGTATCTGCTAACTGTCTACTGGTGCCCCCCCATCTGTATCGGCTAACTGTCTACTGGTGCCCCCCCATCTGTATCTGCTAACTGTCTACTGGTGCCTCCCCCATCTGTATCTGCTAACTGTCTACTGGTGCCTCTCCCATCTGTATCTGCTAACTGTCTACTGGTGCCCCCCCCCCCATCTGTATCGGCTAACTGTCTACTGGTGCCTCGCACATCTGTATCGGCTAACTGTCTACTGGTGCCCCCCCCTCCATCTGTATCTGCTAACTGTCTACTGGTGCCCCCCCCCTCCATCTGTATCTGCTAACTGTCTACTGGTGCCTCCCCATCTGTATCTGCTAACTGTCTACTGGTGCCCCCCCATCTGTATCTGCTAACTGTCTACTGGTGCCTCTCCCATCTGTATCTGCTAACTGTCTACTGGTGCCTCACCCCCCATCTGTATCGGCTAACTGTCTACTGGTGCCCCCCATCTGTATCTGCTAACTGTCTACTGGTGCCCCCTCCATCTGTATCTGCTAACTGTCTACTGGTGCCCCCCCTCCATCTGTATCTGCTAACTGTCTACTGGTGCCCCCCCCTCCATCTGTATCTGCTAACTGTCTACTGGTGCCTCTCCCATCTGTATCTGCTAACTGTCTACTGGTGCCTCTCCCATCTGTATCTGCTAACTGTCTACTGCAGTGCCCCCCCCCCATCTGTATCGGCTAACTGTCTCCTGGTGCCCCCCATCTGTATCTGCTAACTGTCTACTGCAGTGCCCCCCCATCTGTATCTGCTAACTGTCTACTGGTGCCTTCCCCCATCTGTATCTGCTAACTGTCTACTGGTGCCCCCCCCCCCCCATCTGTATCTGCTAACTGTCTACTGCAGTGCCCCCCCCCCATCTGTATCTGCTAACTGTCTACTGGTGCCTTCCCCCATCTGTATCTGCTAACTGTCTACTGCGGTGCCCCCCATCTGTATCTGCTAACTGTCTACTGCAGTGCCCCCCCCCATCTGTATCTGCTAACTGTCTACTGGTGCCTCTCCCATCTGTATCTGCTAACTGTCTACTGGTGCCCCCCCTCCCCATCATCTGTATCTGCTAACTGTCTACTGGTGCCCCCCTCCCATCTGTATCTGCTAACTGTCTACTGGTGCCTCCCCCATCTGTATCTGCTAACTGTCTACTGGTGCCCCCCCATCTGTATCTGCTAACTGTCTACTGGTGCCTTCCCCCATCTGTATCGGCTAACTGTCTACTGGTGCCCCCCATCTGTATCTGCTAACTGTCTACTGGTGCCCCCCTCCATCTGTATCTGCTAACTGTCTACTGGTGCCCCCCTCCATCTGTATCTGCTAACTGTCTACTGGTGCCCCCCCTCCATCTGTATCTGCTAACTGTCTACTGGTGCCTCTCCCATCTGTATCTGCTAACTGTCTACTGGTGCCTCTCCCATCTGTATCTGCTAACTGTCTACTGCAGTGCCCCCCCCCCATCTGTATCGGCTAACTGTCTCCTGGTGCCCCCCCATCTGTATCTGCTAACTGTCTACTGCAGTGCCCCCCCCCCATCTGTATCTGCTAACTGTCTACTGGTGCCTTCCCCCATCTGTATCTGCTAACTGTCTACTGGTGCCCCCCCCCCCCATCTGTATCTGCTAACTGTCTACTGCAGTGCCCCCCCCCCATCTGTATCTGCTAACTGTCTACTGGTGCCTTCCCCCATCTGTATCTGCTAACTGTCTACTGCGGTGCCCCCCATCTGTATCTGCTAACTGTCTACTGCAGTGCCCCCCCCATCTGTATCTGCTAACTGTCTACTGGTGCCTCTCCCATCTGTATCTGCTAACTGTCTACTGGTGCCCCCCCTCCCCATCATCTGTATCTGCTAACTGTCTACTGGTGCCCCCTCCCATCTGTATCTGCTAACTGTCTACTGGTGCCTCCCCATCTGTATCTGCTAACTGTCTACTGGTGCCCCCCATCTGTATCTGCTAACTGTCTACTGGTGCCTCCCCATCTGTATCTGCTAACTGTCTACTGGTGCCCCCCATCTGTATCTGCTAACTGTCTACTGGTGCCCCCCATCTGTATCTGCTAACTGTCTACTGGTGCCTCTCCCATCTGTATCGGCTAACTGTCTACTGGTGCCCCCCCCCTCCCCATCATCTGTATCTGCTAACTGTCTACTGGTGCCTTCCCCCCCATCTGTATCTGCTAACTGTCTACTGGTGCCTCTCCCATCTGTATCTGCTAACTGTCTACTGGTGCCCCCCCATCTGTATCTGCTAACTGTCTACTGGTGCCCCCCCATCTGTATCTGCTAACTGTGTCTCTGTGTGTCTAGGAGAGTGCAGTAACAAGGAGTGTCCGTTCCTCCACATCGACCCAGAGTCTAAGATCAAAGACTGTCCCTGGTATGACAGAGGCTTCTGCAAACATGGTACGTCCTCTCTCTCTCTCTCTCTCTCACTCACTCACTCACTCACTCACTCACTCACTCACTCACTCACTCTGCTCCAGCACGAAGAGACTAAACCAACCGATGGTTCACAGCAGCAGGTGTCTCTTCTTCCTCAGAACATCAACTGTCATTTCCTGTTCACTTCCTGATGATTCTACACGTTGAATCTCCTCCCTGTCGCCCTCCCCTCTTCCCTCCCTCTCCTCCCTCCTCGCTCGCTCTCCCTCCCTCCCCTCTCTCTCCCTCCTTTCCTTCCTCTCTTTCTCTTCTTTCCTTCCTCTCTCCCTCCCTCTCTCTCCTCCCTTCCCTCCCCCCTCTCCCTCCCCTCCCTCCCTCCCCTCTCTCCCTCCCCTCTCTCCCTCCCCTCTCTCCCTCCCCTCTCTCCCTCCCTCCTTTTCCTCCCCCTCTCTCCTCCCTCTCTCCCTCCCTCCTGTTCCTCCCTCTCTCTCTCCCTCTCTCTCTCTCCTCTCTCTCCTCTGTCTCCTCTCTGTCTCCCTCTGTCTCTCTGTCTCTCTCTCCTCCATCTCTCTCTCTCCTCCCTCCCTCTCATTCTGTCTCTCTTTCATTCTGTCTCTCTCTCTCCTCTCTGTCTCTCTGTCTCTCTCTCTCCTCTCTCTGTCTCTCCTCTCTCTCTCTCTCTCTCTCTCTCTCCTCTCTCTCTGTCTCTCTCTCTCTTCTCTCTGTCTCTCTCTCTCCTCTCTCTGTCTCTCCTCTCTCTCTCTCTCTCTCTCTCTGTCTCTCTCCGTCTCTCTCTGTCTCTCTCTCCTCCCTCTCCTCCCTCTCTCTCTCCCTCCTCCACAGGTCCAGACTGTAGACATCGCCACACCAGAAGAGTAATCTGTATGAACTACTTGGTTGGTTTCTGTCCAGAGGGACGGTCCTGTAAATTCATGCAGTGAGTTTATTCTCTTATTCAATCTGTTTAATATTCACCTTTTATAACCTCTATTGCAGAGGTATTCAACTGTTACCCTGCCTGGTCTGGGATAATGTAGAGGTATTCAACTGTTACCCTGGTCTGGGATACTGTAGAGGTATTCAACTGTTACCCTGGTCTGGGATACTGTAGAGGTATTCAACTGTTACCCTGGTCTGGGATACTGCAGAGGTATTCAACTGTTACCCTGGTCTGGGATACTGTAGAGGTATTCAACTGTTACCCTGGTCTGGGATACTGTAGAGGTATTCAACTGTTACCCTGCCTGGTCTGGGATACTGTAGAGGTATTCAACTGTTACCCTGCCTGGTCTGGGATAATGTAGAGGTATTCAACTGTTACCCTGGTCTGGGATACTGCAGAGGTATTCAACTGTTACCCTGCCTGGTCTGGGATACTGTAGAGGTATTCAACTGTTACCCTGCCTGGTCTGGGATACTGTAGAGGTATTCAACTGTTACCCTGGTCTGGGATACTGCAGAGGTATTCAACTGTTACCCTGGTCTGGGATACTGCAGAGGTATTCAACTGTTACCCTGGTCTGGGATACTGTAGAGGTATTCAACTGTTACCCTGGTCTGGGATACTGTAGAGGTATTCAACTGTTACCCTGGTCTGGGATACTGCAGAGGTATTCAACTGTTACCCTGGTCTGGGATACTGTAGAGGTATTCAACTGTTACCCTGGTCTGGGATACTGTAGAGGTATTCAACTGTTACCCTGGTCTGGGATACTGCAGAGGTATTCAACTGTTACCCTGGTCTGGGATACTGTAGAGGTATTCAACTGTTACCCTGGTCTGGGATACTGTAGAGGTATTCAACTGTTACCCTGGTCTGGGATACTGCAGAGGTATTCAACTGTTACCCTGGTCTGGGATACTGTAGAGGTATTCAACTGTTACCCTGGTCTGGGATACTGCAGAGGTATTCAACTGTTACCCTGGTCTGGGATACTGTAGAGGTATTCAACTGTTACCCTGGTCTGGGATACTGCAGAGGTATTCAACTGTTACCCTGGTCTGGGATACTGTAGAGGTATTCAACTGTTACCCTGGTCTGGGATACTGCAGAGGTATTCAACTGTTACCCTGGTCTGGGATACTGTAGAGGTATTCAACTGTTACCCTGGTCTGGGATACTGCAGAGGTATTCAACTGTTACCCTGGTCTGGGATACTGCAGAGGTATTCAACTGTTACCCTGCCTGGTCTGGGATACTGCAGAGGTATTCAACTGTTACCCTGGTCTGGGATACTGCAGAGGTATTCAACTGTTACCCTGGTCTGGGATACTGTAGAGGTATTCAACTGTTACCCTGGTCTGGGATACTGCAGAGGTATTCAACTGTTACCCTGGTCTGGGATACTGCAGAGGTATTCAACTGTTACCCTGGTCTGGGATACTGCAGAGGTATTCAACTGTTACCCTGGTCTGGGATACTGTAGAGGTATTCAACTGTTACCCT
>NW_027016550.1:1565274-1607774 GCF_036934945.1 Oncorhynchus masou masou | reverse complement strand
CTAGTCTGTTAAATACAATAAACCTGTTCCTCCTGGTCTAGTCTGTTAAATACAATAAACCTGTTCCTCCTGGTCTGTTAAATACAATAAACCTGTTCCTCCTGGTCTAGTCTGTTAAATACAATAAACCTGTTCCTCCTGGTCTGTTAAATACAATAAACCTGTTCCTCCTGGTCTGTTAAATACAATAAACCTGTTCCTCCTGGTCTGTTAAATACAATAAACCTGTTCCTCCTGGTCTGTTAAATACAATAAACCTGTTCCTCCTGGTCTGTTAAATACAATAAACCTGTTCCTCCTGGTCTGTTAAATACAATAAACCTGTTCCTCCTGGTCTAGTCTGTTAAATACAATAAACCTGTTCCTCCTGGTCTGTTAAATACAATAAACCTGTTCCTCCTGGTCTAGTCTGTTAAATACAATAAACCTGTTCCTCCTGGTCTAGTCTGTTAAATACAATAAACCTGTTCCTCCTGGTCTGTTAAATACAATAAACCTGTTCCTCCTGGTCTAGTCTGTTAAATACAATAAACCTGTTCCTCCTGGTCTGTTAAATACAATAAACCTGTTCCTCCTGGTCTGTTAAATACAATAAACCTGTTCCTCCTGGTCTGTTAAATACAATAAACCTGTTCCTCCTGGTCTGTTAAATACAATAAACCTGTTCCTCCTGGTCTGTTAAATACAATAAACCTGTTCCTCCTGGTCTAGTCTGTTAAATACAATAAACCTGTTCCTCCTGGTCTGTTAAATACAATAAACCTGTTCCTCCTGGTCTGTTAAATACAATAAACCTGTTCCTCCTGGTCTGTTAAATACAATAAACCTGTTCCTCCTGGTCTAGTCTGTTAAATACAATAAACCTGTTCCTCCTGGTCTGTTAAATACAATAAACCTGTTCCTCCTGGTCTGGTCTGTTAAATACAATAAACCTGTTCCTCCTGGTCTAGTCTGTTAAATACAATAAACCTGTTCCTCCTGGTCTAGTCTGTTAAATACAATAAACCTGTTCCTCCTGGTCTGGTCTGTTAAATACAATAAACCTGTTCCTCCTGGTCTGTTAAATACAATAAACCTGTTCCTCCTGGTCTGATCTGTTAAATATAATAAACCTGTTCCTCCTGGTCTAGTCTGTTAAATACAATAAACCTGTTCCTCCTGGTCTAGTCTGTTAAATACAATAAACCTGTTCCTCCTGGTCTGGTCTGTTAAATACAATAAACCTGTTCCTCCTGGTCTGTTAAATACAATAAACCTGTTCCTCCTGGTCTAGTCTGTTAAATACAATAAACCTGTTCCTCCTGGTCTGGTCTGTTAAATACAATAAACCTGTTCCTCCTGGTCTGGTCTGTTAAATACAATAAACCTGTTCCTCCTGGTCTGGTCTGTTAAATACAATAAACCTGTTCCTCCTGGTCTGGTCTGTTAAATACAATAAACCTGTTCCTCCTGGTCTAGTCTGTTAAATACAATAAACCTGTTCCTCCTGGTCTGTTAAATACAATAAACCTGTTCCTCCTGGTCTGTTAAATACAATAAACCTGTTCCTCCTGGTCTGGTCTGTTAAATACAATAAACCTGTTCCTCCTGGTCTGTTAAATACAATAAACCTGTTCCTCCTGGTCTAGTCTGTTAAATACAATAAACCTGTTCCTCCTGGTCTGGTCTGTTAAATACAATAAACCTGTTCCTCCTGGTCTAGTCTGTTAAATACAATAAACCTGTTCCTCCTGGTCTGTTAAATACAATAAACCTGTTCCTCCTGGTCTAGTCTGTTAAATACAATAAACCTGTTCCTCCTGGTCTGGTCTGTTAAATACAATAAACCTGTCCCTCCTGGTCTAGTCTGTTAAATACAATAAACCTGTTCCTCCTGGTCTAGTCTGTTAAATACAATAAACCTGTTCCTCCTGGTCTGTTAAATACAATAAACCTGTTCCTCCTGGTCTGTTAAATACAATAAACCTGTTCCTCCTGGTCTAGTCTGTTAAATACAATAAACCTGTTCCTCCTGGTCTGTTAAATACAATAAACCTGTTCCTCCTGGTCTGGTCTGTTAAATACAATAAACCTGTTCCTCCTGGTCTGTTAAATACAATAAACCTGTTCCTCCTGGTCTAGTCTGTTAAATACAATAAACCTGTTCCTCCTGGTCTAGTCTGTTAAATACAATAAACCTGTTCCTCCTGGTCTGTTAAATACAATAAACCTGTTCCTCCTGGTCTAGTCTGTTAAATACAATAAACCTGTTCCTCCTGGTCTAGTCTGTTAAATACAATAAACCTGTTCCTCCTGGTCTAGTCTGTTAAATACAATAAACCTGTTCCTCCTGGTCTGTTAAATACAATAAACCTGTTCCTCCTGGTCTAGTCTGTTAAATACAATAAACCTGTTCCTCCTGGTCTAGTCTGTTAAATACAATAAACCTGTTCCTCCTGGTCTGGTCTGTTAAATACAATAAACCTGTTCCTCCTGGTCTGTTAAATACAATAAACATGTTCCTCCTGGTCTAGTCTGTTAAATACAATAAACCTGTTCCTCCTGGTCTGTTAAATACAATAAACCTGTTCCTCCTGGTCTGTTAAATACAATAAACCTGTTCCTCCTGGTCTAGTCTGTTAAATACAATAAACCTGTTCCACCTGGTCTAGTCTGTTAAATACAATAAACCTGTTCCTCCTGGTCTGGTCTGTTAAATACAATAAACCTGTTCCTCCTGGTCTAGTCTGTTAAATACAATAAACATGTTCCTCCTGGTCTAGTCTGTTAAATACAATAAACCTGTTCCTCCTGGTCTAGTCTGTTAAATACAATAAACATGTTCCTCCTGGTCTAGTCTGTTAAATACAATAAACCTGTTCCTCCTGGTCTAGTCTGTTAAATACAATAAACCTGTTCCTCCTGGTCTGGTCTGTTAAATACAATAAACCTGTTCCTCCTGGTCTAGTCTGTTAAATACAATAAACCTGTTCCTCCTGGTCTGTTAAATACAATAAACCTGTTCCTCCTGGTCTGTTAAATACAATAAACCTGTTCCTCCTGGTCTGTTAAATACAATAAACCTGTTCCTCCTGGTCTAGTCAGTTAAATACAATAAACCTGTTCCTCCTGGTCTAGTCTGTTAAATACAATAAACCTGTTCCTCCTGGTCTAGTCTGTTAAATACAATAAACCTGTTCCTCCTGGTCTGGTCTGTTAAATACAATAAACCTGTTCCTCCTGGTCTAGTCTGTTAAATACAATAAACCTGTTCCTCCTGGTCTAGTCTGTTAAATACAATAAACCTGTTCCTCCTGGTCTGTTAAATACAATAAACCTGTTCCTCCTGGTCTAGTCTGTTAAATACAATAAACCTGTTCCTCCTGGTCTGTTAAATACAATAAACCTGTTCCTCCTGGTCTGTTAAATACAATAAACCTGTTCCTCCTGGTCTAGTCTGTTAAATACAATAAACCTGTTCCTCCTGGTCTAGTCTGTTAAATACAATAAACCTGTTCCTCCTGGTCTGTTAAATACAATAAACCTGTTCCTCCTGGTCTGTTAAATACAATAAACCTGTTCCTCCTGGTCTAGTCTGTTAAATACAATAAACCTGTTCCTCCTGGTCTAGTCTGTTAAATACAATAAACCTGTTCCTCCTGGTCTAGTCTGTTAAATACAATAAACCTGTTCCTCCTGGTCTGTTAAATACAATAAACCTGTTCCTCCTGGTCTAGTCTGTTAAATACAATAAACCTGTTCCTCCTGGTCTAGTCTGTTAAATACAATAAACCTGTTCCTCCTGGTCTAGTCTGTTAAATACAATAAACCTGTTCCTCCTGGTCTAGTCTGTTAAATACAATAAACCTGTTCCTCCTGGTCTAGTCTGTTAAATACAATAAACCTGTTCCTCCTGGTCTGGTCTGTTAAATACAATAAACCTGTTCCTCCTGGTCTGTTAAATACAATAAACCTGTTCCTCCTGGTCTGTTAAATACAATAAACCTGTTCCTCCTGGTCTGTTAAATACAATAAACCTGTTCCTCCTGGTCTGTTAAATACAATAAACCTGTTCCTCCTGGTCTGTTAAATACAATAAACCTGTTCCTCCTGGTCTGTTAAATACAATAAACCTGTTCCTCCTGGTCTAGTCTGTTAAATACAATAAACCTGTTCCTCCTGGTCTGTTAAATACAATAAACCTGTTCCTCCTGGTCTGTTAAATACAATAAACCTGTTCCTCCTGGTCTGTTAAATACAATAAACCTGTTCCTCCTGGTCTAGTCTGTTAAATACAATAAACCTGTTCCTCCTGGTCTGTTAAATACAATAAACCTGTTCCTCCTGGTCTGGTCTGTTAAATACAATAAACCTGTTCCTCCTGGTCTAGTCTGTTAAATACAATAAACCTGTTCCTCCTGGTCTAGTCTGTTAAATACAATAAACCTGTTCCTCCTGGTCTGGTCTGTTAAATACAATAAACCTGTTCCTCCTGGTCTGTTAAATACAATAAACCTGTTCCTCCTGGTCTGTTAAATACAATAAACCTGTTCCTCCTGGTCTGGTCTGTTAAATACAATAAACCTGTTCCTCCTGGTCTGTTAAATACAATAAACCTGTTCCTCCTGGTCTGATCTGTTAAATATAATAAACCTGTTCCTCCTGGTCTAGTCTGTTAAATACAATAAACCTGTTCCTCCTGGTCTAGTCTGTTAAATACAATAAACCTGTTCCTCCTGGTCTAGTCTGTTAAATACAATAAACCTGTTCCTCCTGGTCTGTTAAATACAATAAACCTGTTCCTCCTGGTCTGTTAAATACAATAAACCTGTTCCTCCTGGTCTAGTCTGTTAAATACAATAAACCTGTTCCACCTGGTCTAGTCTGTTAAATACAATAAACCTGTTCCTCCTGGTCTGGTCTGTTAAATACAATAAACCTGTTCCTCCTGGTCTAGTCTGTTAAATACAATAAACATGTTCCTCCTGGTCTAGTCTGTTAAATACAATAAACCTGTTCCTCCTGGTCTAGTCTGTTAAATACAATAAACATGTTCCTCCTGGTCTAGTCTGTTAAATACAATAAACCTGTTCCTCCTGGTCTAGTCTGTTAAATACAATAAACCTGTTCCTCCTGGTCTGGTCTGTTAAATACAATAAACCTGTTCCTCCTGGTCTAGTCTGTTAAATACAATAAACCTGTTCCTCCTGGTCTGTTAAATACAATAAACCTGTTCCTCCTGGTCTGTTAAATACAATAAAACCTGTTCCTCCTGGTCTGTTAAATACAATAAACCTGTTCCTCCTGGTCTAGTCTGTTAAATACAATAAACCTGTTCCTCCTGGTCTAGTCTGTTAAATACAATAAACCTGTTCCTCCTGGTCTGGTCTGTTAAATACAATAAACCTGTTCCTCCTGGTCTGGTTAAATACAATAAACCTGTTCCTCCTGGTCTAAAATACAATAAACCTGTTCCTCCTGGTCTAGTCTGTTAAATACAATAAACCTGTTCCTCCTGGTCTAGTCTGTTAAATAAATAAACCTGTTCCTCCTGGTCTAGTCTGTTAAATACAATAAACCTGTTCCTCCTGGTCTGTTAAATACAATAAACCTGTTCCTCCTGGTCTGTCTAAATACAATAAACCTGTTCCTCCTGGTCTAGTCTGTTAAATACAATAAACCTGTTCCTCCTGGTCTAGTCTGTTAAATACAATAAACCTGTTCCTCCTGGTCTGTTAAATACAATAAACCTGTTCCTCCTGGTCTGTTAAATACAATAAACCTGTTCCTCCTGGTCTAGTCTGTTAAATACAATAAACCTGTTCCTCCTGGTCTAGTCTGTTAAATACAATAAACCTGTTCCTCCTGGTCTAGTCTGTTAAATACAATAAACCTGTTCCTCCTGGTCTAGTCTGTTAAATACAATAAACCTGTTCCTCCTGGTCTAGTCTGTTAAATACAATAAACCTGTTCCTCCTGGTCTAGTCTGTTAAATACAATAAACCTGTTCCTCCTGGTCTATTAAATACAATAAACCTGTCTAGTCTGTTAAATACAATAAACCTGTTCCTCCTGGTCTAGTCTGTTAAATACAATAAACCTGTTCCTCCTGGTCTAGTCTGTTAAATACAATAAACCTGTTCCTCCTGGTCTAGTCTGTTAAATACAATAAACCTGTTCCTCCTGGTCTGTTAAATACAATAAACCTGTTCCTCCTGGTCTGTTAAATACAATAAACCTGTTCCTCCTGGTCTGTTAAATACAATAAACCTGTTCCTCCTGGTCTGTTAAATACCTGTTCCTCCTGGTCTGTTAAATACAATAAACCTGTTCCTCCTGGTCTAGTCTAAATACAATAAACCTGTTCCTCCTGGTCTGTTAAATACAATAAACCTGTTCCTCCTGGTCTAGTCTGTTAAATACAATAAACCTGTTCCTCCTGGTCTGTTAAATACAATAAACCTGTTCCTCCTGGTCTAGTCTGTTAAATACAATAAACCTGTTCCTCCTGGTCTGTTAAATACAATAAACCTGTTCCTCCTGGTCTGTCTGTTAAATACAATAAACCTGTTCCTCCTGGTCTGTTAGTTCTGTTAAATACAATAAACCTGTTCCTCCTGGTCTAGTCTGTTAAATACAATAAACCTGTTCCTCCTGGTCTGTCTGTTAAATACAATAAACCTGTTCCTCCTGGTCTGTCTAAATACAATAAACCTGTTCCTCCTGGTCTGAGTCTGTTAAATACAATAAACCTGTTCCTCCTGGTCTAGTCTGTTAAATACAATAAACCTGTTCCTCCTGGTCTAGTCTGTTAAATACAATAAACCTGTTCCTCCTGGTCTGGTCTGTTAAATACAATAAACCTGTTCCTCCTGGTCTGTCTGTTAAATACAATAAACCTGTTCCTCCTGGTCTAGTCTGTTAAATACAATAAACCTGTTCCTCCTGGTCTGTCTGTTAAATACAATAAACCTGTTCCTCCTGGTCTGGTCTGTTAAATACAATAAACCTGTTCCTCCTGGTCTGGTCTGTTAAATACAATAAACCTGTTCCTCCTGGTCTGTTAAATACAATAAACCTGTTCCTCCTGGTCTAAAATACAATAAACCTGTTCCTCCTGGTCTGTCTGTTAAATACAATAAACCTGTTCCTCCTGGTCTGTCTGTTAAATACAATAAACCTGTTCCTCCTGGTCTAGTCTGTTAAATACAATAAACCTGTTCCTCCTGGTCTGTTAAATACAATAAACCTGTTCCTCCTGGTCTAGTCTGTTAAATACAATAAACCTGTTCCTCCTGGTCTGTCTAAATACAATAAACCTGTTCCTCCTGGTCTAGTCTGTTAAATACAATAAACCTGTTCCTCCTGGTCTGTCTGTTAAATACAATAAACCTGTTCCTCCTGGTCTAGTCTGTTAAATACAATAAACCTGTTCCTCCTGGTCTGTCTGTTAAATACAATAAACCTGTTCCTCCTGGTCTGTTAAATACAATAAACCTGTTCCTCCTGGTCTGTTAAATACAATAAACCTGTTCCTCCTGGTCTAGTCTGTTAAATACAATAAACCTGTTCCTCCTGGTCTGTTAAATACCTGTTCCTCCTGGTCTGTCTGTTAAATACAATAAACCTGTTCCTCCTGGTCTGTCTGTTAAATACAATAAACCTGTTCCTCCTGGTCTGTCTGTTAAATACAATAAACCTGTTCCTCCTGGTCTAGTCTGTTAAATACAATAAACCTGTTCCTCCTGGTCTAGTCTAAATACAATAAACCTGTTCCTCCTGGTCTGTCTGTTAAATACAATAAACCTGTTCCTCCTGGTCTAGTCTGTTAAATACAATAAACCTGTTCCTCCTGGTCTAGTCTGTTAAATACAATAAACCTGTTCCTCCTGGTCTGTTAAATACAATAAACCTGTTCCTCCTGGTCTGTTAAATACAATAAACCTGTTCCTCCTGGTCTAGTCTGTTAAATACAATAAACCTGTTCCTCCTGGTCTAGTCTGTTAAATACAATAAACCTGTCTGTTAAATACAATAAACCTGTTCCTCCTGGTCTAGTCTGTTAAATACAATAAACCTGTTCCTCCTGGTCTAAATACAATAAACCTGTCTGGTTAAATACAATAAACCTGTTCCTCCTGGTCTAGTCTGTTAAATACAATAAACCTGTTCCTCCTGGTCTAGTCTGTTAAATACAATAAACCTGTTCCTCCTGGTCTAGTCTGTTAAATACAATAAACCTGTTCCTCCTGGTCTGTTAAATACAATAAACCTGTTCCTCCTGGTCTAGTCTGTTAAATACAATAAACCTGTTCCTCCTGGTCTAGTCTGTTAAATACAATAAACCTGTTCCTCCTGGTCTAGTCTGTTAAATACAATAAACCTGTTCCTCCTGGTCTGGTCTGTTAAATACAATAAACCTGTTCCTCCTGGTCTAGTCTGTTAAATACAATAAACCTGTTCCTCCTGGTCTCTGTTAAATACAATAAACCTGTTCCTCCTGGTCTAGTCTGTTAAATACAATAAACCTCCTGTTCCTCCTGTTCCTCCTGGTCTGTTAAATACAATAAACCTGTTCCTCCTGGTCTAGTCTGTTAAATACAATAAACCTGTTCCTCCTGGTCTAGTCTGTTAAATACAATAAACCTGTTCCTCCTGGTCTAGTCTGTTAAATACAATAAACCTGTTCCTCCTGGTCTAGTCTGTTAAATACAATAAACCTGTTCCTCCTGGTCTGTCTGTTAAATACAATAAACCTGTTCCTCCTGGTCTAGTCTGTTAAATACAATAAACCTGTTCCTCCTGGTCTAGTCTGTTAAATACAATAAACCTGTTCCTCCTGGTCTAGTCTGTTAAATACAATAAACCTGTTCCTCCTGGTCTAGTCTAAATACAATAAACCTGTTCCTCCTGGTCTGTTAAAATACAATAAACCTGTTCCTCCTGGTCTAGTCTGTTAAATACAATAAACCTGTTCCTCCTGGTCTAGTCTGTTAAATACAATAAACCTGTTCCTCCTGGTCTAGTCTGTTAAATACAATAAACCTGTTCCTCCTGGTCTGGTCTGTTAAATACAATAAACCTGTTCCTCCTGGTCTAGTCTGTTAAATACAATAAACCTGTTCCTCCTGGTCTAGTCTGTTAAATACAATAAACCTGTTCCTCCTGGTCTGTTAAATACAATAAACCTGTTCCTCCTGGTCTGTTAAATACAATAAACCTGTTCCTCCTGGTCTAGTCTGTTAAATACAATAAACCTGTTCCTCCTGGTCTGTCTGTTAAATACAATAAACCTGTTCCTCCTGGTCTGTCTAAATACAATAAACCTGTTCCTCCTGGTCTAGTCTGTTAAATACAATAAACCTGTTCCTCCTGGTCTAGTCTGTTAAATACAATAAACCTGTTCCTCCTGGTCTGTTAAATACAATAAACCTGTTCCTCCTGGTCTGTTAAATACAATAAACCTGTTCCTCCTGGTCTAGTCTGTTAAATACAATAAACCTGTTCCTCTGGTCTGTTAAATACAATAAACCTGTTCCTCCTGGTCTGTTAAATACAATAAACCTGTTCCTCCTGGTCTAGTCTGTTAAATACAATAAACCTGTTCCTCCTGGTCTGTCTGTTAAATACAATAAACCTGTTCCTCCTGGTCTGTTAAATACAATAAACCTGTTCCTCCTGGTCTGTTAAATACAATAAACCTGTCTGTTAAATACAATAAACCTGTTCCTCCTGGTCTAGTCTGTTAAATACAATAAACCTGTTCCTCCTGGTCTAGTCTGTTAAATACAATAAACCTGTTCCTCCTGGTCTAGTCTGTTAAATACAATAAACCTGTTCCTCCTCCTGGTAAACTGTTCCTCCTGGTCTAGTCTGTTAAATACAATAAACCTGTTCCTCCTGGTCTAGTCTGTTAAATACAATAAACCTGTTCCTCCTGGTCTAGTCTGTTAAATACAATAAACCTGTTCCTCCTGGTCTGGTCTGTTAAATACAATAAACCTGTTCCTCCTGGTCTGTTAAAATACAATAAACCTGTTCCTCCTGGTCTGTCTGTTAAATACAATAAACCTGTTCCTCCTGGTCTGTCTGTTAAATACAATAAACCTGTTCCTCCTGGTCTGTTAAATACAATAAACCTGTTCCTCCTGGTCTAGTCTGTTAAATACAATAAACCTGTTCCTCCTGGTCTAGTCTGTTAAATACAATAAACCTGTTCCTCCTGGTCTAGTTAAATACAATAAACCTGTTCCTCCTGGTCTGTTAAATACAATCTGTTAAATACAATAAACCTGTTCCTCCTGGTCTAGTCTGTTAAATACAATAAACCTGTTCCTCCTGGTCTGTTAAATACAATAAACCTGTTCCTCTACAATAAACCTGTTCCTAGTCTGTTAAATACAATAAACCTGTTCCTCCTGGTCTAGTCTAAATACAATAAACCTGTTCCTCCTGGTCTAGTCTGTTAAATACAATAAACCTGTTCCTCCTGGTCTAGTCTGTTAAATACAATAAACCTGTTCCTCCTGGTCTGTTAAATACAATAAACCTGTTCCTCCTGGTCTAGTCTGTTAAATACAATAAACCTGTTCCTCCTGGTCTAGTCTGTTAAATACAATAAACCTGTTCCTCCTGGTCTAGTTAAATACTGTTAAATACAATAAACCTGTTCCTCCTGGTCTAGTCTGTTAAATACAATAAACCTGTTCCTCCTGGTCTAGTCTGTTAAATACAATAAACCTGTTCCTCCTGGTCTAGTCTGTTAAATACAATAAACCTGTTCCTCCTGGTCTGTTAAATACAATAAACCTGTTCCTCCTGGTCTGTTAAATACAATAAACCTGTTCCTCCTGGTCTAGTCTGTTAAATACAATAAACCTGTTCCTCCTGGTCTAGTCTGTTAAATACAATAAACCTGTTCCTCCTGGTCTGGTCTGTTAAATACAATAAACCTGTTCCTCCTGGTCTAGTCTGTTAAATACAATAAACCTGTTCCTCCTGGTCTAGGTCTGTTAAATACAATAAACCTGTTCCTCCTGGTCTAGTCTGTTAAATACAATAAACCTGTTCCTCCTGGTCTAGTCTGTTAAATACAATAAACCTGTTCCTCCTGGTCTAGTCTGTTAAATACAATAAACCTGTTCCTCCTGGTCTAGTCTGTTAAATACAATAAACCTGTTCCTCCTGGTCTGTTAAATACAATAAACCTGTTCCTCCTGGTCTGTTAAATACAATAAACCTGTTCTCCTGGTCTGTTAAATACAATAAACCTGTTCCTCCTGGTCTAGTCTGTTAAATACAATAAACCTGTTCCTCCTGGTCTAGTCTGTTAAATACAATAAACCTGTTCCTCCTGGTCTAAATACAATAAACCTGTTCCTCCTGGTCTAGTCTGTTAAATACAATAAACCTGTTCCTCCTGGTCTAGTCTGTTAAATACAATAAACCTGTTCCTCCTGGTCTGTTAAATACAATAAACCTGTTCCTCCTGGTCTAGTCTGTTAAATACAATAAACCTGTTCCTCCTGGTCTGTTAAATACAATAAACCTGTTCCTCCTGGTCTGTTAGTCTGTTAAATACAATAAACCTGTTCCTCCTGGTCTAGTCTGTTAAATACAATAAACCTGTTCCTCCTGGTCTGTTAAATACAATAAACCTGTTCCTCCTGGTCTGTTAAATACAATAAACCTGTTCCTCCTGGTCTAGTCTGTTAAATACAATAAACCTGTTCCTCCTGGTCTAGTCTGTTAAATACAATAAACCTGTTCCTCCTGGTCTAGTCTGTTAAATACAATAAACCTGTTCCTCCTGGTCTGTCTGTTAAATACAATAAACCTGTTCCTCCTGGTCTAGTCTGTTAAATACAATAAACCTGTTCCTCCTGGTCTAGTCTGTTAAATACAATAAACCTGTTCCTCCTGGTCTGGTCTGTTAAATACAATAAACCTGTTCCTCCTGGTCTAGTCTGTTAAATACAATAAACCTGTTCCTCCTGGTCTGTCTGTTAAATACAATAAACCTGTTCCTCCTGGTCTGTCTGTTAAATACAATAAACCTGTTCCTCCTGGTCTAGTCTGTTAAATACAATAAACCTGTTCCTCCTGGTCTAGTCTGTTAAATACAATAAACCTGTTCCTCCTGGTCTAGTCTGTTAAATACAATAAACCTGTTCCTCCTGGTCTAGTCTGTTAAATACAATAAACCTGTTCCTCCTGGTCTGTCTCCTGGTTAAATACAATAAACCTGTTCCTCCTGGTCTAGTCTGTTAAATACAATAAACCTGTTCCTCCTGGTCTAGTCTGTTAAATACAATAAACCTGTTCCTCCTGGTCTGTCTGTTAAATACAATAAACCTGTTCCTCCTGGTCTAGTTAAATACAATAAACCTGTTCCTCCTGGTCTAAATGTTAAATACAATAAACCTGTTCCTCCTGGTCTAGTCTGTTAAATACAATAAACCTGTTCCTCCTGGTCTAGTCTGTTAAATACAATAAACCTGTTCCTCCTGGTCTGTTCTGTTAAATACAATAAACCTGTTCCTCCTGGTCTAGTCTGTTAAATACAATAAACCTGTTCCTCCTGGTCTAGTCTGTTAAATACAATAAACCTGTTCCTCCTGGTCTAGTCTGTTAAATACAATAAACCTGTTCCTCCTGGTCTGTTAAATTAAATACAATAAACCTGTTCCTCCTGGTCTAGTCTGTTAAATACAATAAACCTGTTCCTCCTGGTCTAGTCTGTTAAATACAATAAACCTGTTCCTCCTGGTCTGTTAAATACAATAAACCTGTTCCTCTGTTAAATACAATAAACCTGTTCCTCCTGGTCTGGTCTGTTAAATACAATAAACCTGTTCCTCCTGGTCTAGTCTGTTAAATACAATAAACCTGTTCCTCCTGGTCTGTCTGTTAAATACAATAAACCTGTTCCTCCTGGTCTAGTCTGTTAAATACAATAAACCTGTTCCTCCTGGTCTAGTCTGTTAAATACAATAAACCTGTTCCTCCTGGTCTGGTCTGTTAAATACAATAAACCTGTTCCTCCTGGTCTAGTCTGTTAAATACAATAAACCTGTTCCTCCTGGTCTAGTCTGTTAAATACAATAAACCTGTTCCTCCTGGTCTGTTAAATACAATAAACCTGTTCCTCCTGGTCTGTTAAATACAATAAACCTGTTCCTCCTGGTCTAGTCTGTTAAATACAATAAACCTGTTCCTCCTGGTCTAGTCTGTTAAATACAATAAACCTGTTCCTCCTGGTCTAGTCTGTTAAATACAATAAACCTGTTCCTCCTGGTCTGTTAAATCTGTTAAATACAATAAACCTGTTCCTCCTGGTCTAGTCTGTTAAATACAATAAACCTGTTCCTCCTGGTCTAGTCTGTTAAATACAATAAACCTGTTCCTCCTGGTCTAGTCTGTTAAATACAATAAACCTGTTCCTCCTGGTCTAAATACAATAAACCTGTTCCTCCTGGTCTAAATACAATAAACCTGTTCCTCCTGGTCTAGTCTGTTAAATACAATAAACCTGTTCCTCCTGGTCTAGTCTGTTAAATACAATAAACCTGTTCCTCCTGGTCTGTTAAATACAATAAACCTGTTCCTCCTGGTCTAGTCTGTTAAATACAATAAACCTGTTCCTCCTGGTCTGTCTGTTAAATACAATAAACCTGTTCCTCCTGGTCTAGTCTGTTAAATACAATAAACCTGTTCCTCCTGGTCTAGTCTGTTAAATACAATAAACCTGTTCCTCCTGGTCTAGTCTGTTAAATACAATAAACCTGTTCCTCCTGGTCTAGTCTGTTAAATACAATAAACCTGTTCCTCCTGGTCTAGTCTGTTAAATACAATAAACCTGTTCCTCCTGGTCTAGTCTGTTAAATACAATAAACCTGTTCCTCCTGGTCTCTGTTAAATACAATAAACCTGTTCCTCCTGGTCTAGTCTGTTAAATACAATAAACCTGTTCCTCCTGGTCTGTTAAATACAATAAACCTGTTCTGTTAAATACAATAAACCTGTTCCTCCTGGTCTAGTCTGTTAAATACAATAAACCTGTTCCTCCTGGTCTAGTCTGTTAAATACAATAAACCTGTTCCTCCTGGTCTAGTCTCCTGTTAAATACAATAAACCTGTTCCTCCTGGTCTAGTCTGTTAAATACAATAAACCTGTTCCTCCTGGTCTGTCTGTTAAATACAATAAACCTGTTCCTCCTGGTCTGTCTGTTAAATACAATAAACCTGTTCCTCCTGGTCTAGTCTGTTAAATACAATAAACCTGTTCCTCCTGGTCTAGTCTGTTAAATACAATAAACCTGTTCCTCCTGGTCTGTCTGTTAAATACAATAAACCTGTTCCTCCTGGTCTAGTCTGTTAAATACAATAAACCTGTTCCTCCTGGTCTAGTCTGTTAAATACAATAAACCTGTTCCTCCTGGTCTAGTCTGTTAAATACAATAAACCTGTTCCTCCTGGTCTAGTCTGTTAAATACAATAAACCTGTTCCTCCTGGTCTGTTAAATACAATAAACCTGTTCCTCCTGGTCTAGTCTGTTAAATACAATAAACCTGTTCCTCCTGGTCCAATGGTCTGTTAAATACAATAAACCTGTTCCTCCTGGTCTCCTGGTCTGTTAAATACAATAAACCTGTTCCTCCTGGTCTAGTCTGTTAAATACAATAAACCTGTTCCTCCTGGTCTAGGTCTGTTAAATACAATAAACCTGTTCCTCCTGGTCTAGTCTGTTAAATACAATAAACCTGTTCCTCCTGGTCTAGTCTGTTAAATACAATAAACCTGTTCCTCCTGGTCTAGTCTGTTAAATACAATAAACCTGTTCCTCCTGGTCTGTTAAATACAATAAACCTGTTCCTCCTGGTCTAGTCTGTTAAATACAATAAACCTGTTCCTCCTGGTCTGTCTAAATACAATAAACCTGTTCCTCCTGGTCTGTCTAAATACAATAAACCTGTTCCTCCTGGTCTGGTCTGTTAAATACAATAAACCTGTTCCTCCTGGTCTAGTCTGTTAAATACAATAAACCTGTTCCTCCTGGTCTAGTCTGTTAAATACAATAAACCTGTTCCTCCTGGTCTCCTAAACCTGTTCCTCCTGGTCTGTCTAAATACAATAAACCTGTTCCTCCTGGTCTGGTCTGTTAAATACAATAAACCTGTTCCTCCTGGTCTGTCTGTTAAATACAATAAACCTGTTCCTCCTGGTCTAGTCTGTTAAATACAATAAACCTGTTCCTCCTGGTCTAGTCTGTTAAATACAATAAACCTGTTCCTCCTGGTCTGGTCTGTTAAATACAATAAACCTGTTCCTCCTGGTCTAGTCTGTTAAATACAATAAACCTGTTCCTCCTGGTCTAGTCTGTTAAATACAATAAACCTGTTCCTCCTGGTCTGTTAAATACAATAAACCTGTTCCTAAAATACAATAAACCTGTTCCTCCTGGTCTGTCTGTTAAATACAATAAACCTGTTCCTCCTGGTCTAGTCTGTTAAATACAATAAACCTGTTCCTCCTGGTCTGGTCTGTTAAATACAATAAACCTGTTCCTCCTGGTCTGGTCTGTTAAATACAATAAACCTGTTCCTCCTGGTCTAGTCTGTTAAATACAATAAACCTGTTCCTCCTGGTCTAGTTCCTCCTGGTCTGTTAAATACAATAAACCTGTTCCTCCTGGTCTGTCTGTTAAATACAATAAACCTGTTCCTCCTGGTCTGTCTGTTAAATACAATAAACCTGTTCCTCCTGGTCTGGTCTGTTAAATACAATAAACCTGTTCCTCCTGGTCTAGTCTGTTAAATACAATAAACCTGTTCCTCCTGGTCTAGTCTGTTAAATACAATAAACCTGTTCCTCCTGGTCTGGTCTGTTAAATACAATAAACCTGTTCCTCCTGGTCTGGTCTGTTAAATACAATAAACCTGTTCCTCCTGGTCTAGTCTAAATACAATAAACCTGTTCCTCCTGGTCTAAATACAATAAACCTGTTCCTCCTGGTCTAGTCTGTTAAATACAATAAACCTGTTCCTCCTGGTCTAGTCTGTTAAATACAATAAACCTGTTCCTCCTGGTCTTGTCTGTTAAATACAATAAACCTGTTCCTCCTGGTCTGTCTGTTAAATACAATAAACCTGTTCCTCCTGGTCTAGTCTGTTAAATACAATAAACCTGTTCCTCCTGGTCTGTTAAATACAATAAACCTGTTCCTCCTGGTCTAGTCTGTTAAATACAATAAACCTGTTCCTCCTGGTCTAGTCTGTTAAATACAATAAACCTGTTCCTCCTGGTCTAGTCTGTTAAATACAATAAACCTGTTCCTCCTGGTCTGGTCTGTTAAATACAATAAACCTGTTCCTCCTGGTCTGTCTGTTAAATACAATAAACCTGTTCCTCCTGGTCTAGTCTGTTAAATACAATAAACCTGTTCCTCCTGGTCTGTTCCTCCTGGTTAAATACAATAAACCTGTTCCTCCTGGTCTAGTCTGTTAAATACAATAAACCTGTTCCTCCTGGTCTGTCTGTTAAATACAATAAACCTGTTCCTCCTGGTCTAGTCTGTTAAATACAATAAACCTGTTCCTCCTGGTCTGGTCTGTTAAATACAATAAACCTGTTCCTCCTGGTCTAGTCTGTTAAATACAATAAACCTGTTCCTCCTGGTCTAGTCTGTTAAATACAATAAACCTGTTCCTCCTGGTCTAGTCTGTTAAATACAATAAACCTGTTCCTCCTGGTCTAGTCTGTTAAATACAATAAACCTGTTCCTCCTGGTCTGGTCTGTTAAATACAATAAACCTGTTCCTCCTGGTCTGTTAAATACAATAAACCTGTTCCTCCTGGTCTAGTCTGTTAAATACAATAAACCTGTTCCTCCTGGTCTAGTCTGTTAAATACAATAAACCTGTTCCTCCTGGTCTAGTCTGTTAAATACAATAAACCTGTTCCTCCTGGTCTGTTAAATACAATAAACCTGTTCCTCCTGGTCTAGTCTGTTAAATACAATAAACCTGTTACTCCTGGTCTAGTCTGTTAAATACAATAAACCTGTTCCTCCTGGTCTGGTCTGTTAAATACAATAAACCTGTTCCTCCTGGTCTAGTCTGTTAAATACAATAAACCTGTTCCTCCTGGTCTGTTAAATACAATAAACCTGTTCCTCCTGGTCTAGTCTGTTAAATACAATAAACCTGTTCCTCCTGGTCTAGTCTGTTAAATACAATAAACCTGTTCCTCCTGGTCTAGTCTGTTAAATACAATAAACCTGTTCCTCCTGGTCTGGTCTGTTAAATACAATAAACCTGTTCTCCTGGTCTGTTAAATACAATAAACCTGTTCCTCCTGGTCTAGTCAGTTAAATACAATAAACCTGTTCCTCCTGGTCTAGTCTGTTAAATACAATAAACCTGTTCCTCCTGGTCTGGTCTGTTAAATACAATAAACCTGTTCCTCCTGGTCTGGTCTGTTAAATACAATAAACCTGTTCCTCCTGGTCTAGTCTGTTAAATACAATAAACCTGTTCCTCCTGGTCTAGTCTGTTAAATACAATAAACCTGTTCCTCCTGGTCTGTTAAATACAATAAACCTGTTCCTCCTGGTCTGGTCTGTTAAATACAATAAACCTGTTCCTCCTGGTCTGTTAAATACAATAAACCTGTTCCTCCTGGTCTAGTCTGTTAAATACAATAAACCTGTTCCTCCTGGTCTAGTCTGTTAAATACAATAAACCTGTTCCTCCTGGTCTGTTAAATACAATAAACCTGTTCCTCCTGGTCTGGTCTGTTAAATACAATAAACCTGTTCCTCCTGGTCTGGTCTGTTAAATACAATAAACCTGTTCCTCCTGGTCTGTTAAATACAATAAACCTGTTCCTCCTGGTCTAGTCTGTTAAATACAATAAACCTGTTCCTCCTGGTCTGTTAAATACAATAAACCTGTTCCTCCTGGTCTAGTCTGTTAAATACAATAAACCTGTTCCTCCTGGTCTAGTCTGTTAAATACAATAAACCTGTTCCTCCTGGTCTGTTAAATACAATAAACCTGTTCCTCCTGGTCTAGTCTGTTAAATACAATAAACCTGTTCCTCCTGGTCTAGTCTGTTAAATACAATAAACCTGTTCCTCCTGGTCTAGTCTGTTAAATACAATAAACCTGTTCCTCCTGGTCTAGTCTGTTAAATACAATAAACCTGTTCCTCCTGGTCTAGTCTAAACCTGTTAAAAATACAATAAACCTGTTCCTCCTGGTCTAGTCTGTTAAATACAATAAACCTGTTCCTCCTGGTCTGTTAAATACAATAAACCTGTTCCTCCTGGTCTAGTCTGTTAAATACAATAAACCTGTTCCTCCTGGTCTGGTCTGTTAAATACAATAAACCTGTTCCTCCTGGTCTAGTCTGTTAAATACAATAAACCTGTTCCTCCTGGTCTAGTCTGTTAAATACAATAAACCTGTTCCTCCTGGTCTAGTCTGTTAAATACAATAAACCTGTTCCTCCTGGTCTAGTCTGTTAAATACAATAAACCTGTTCCTCCTGGTCTAGTCTGTTAAATACAATAAACCTGTTCCTCCTGGTCTGTTAAATACAATAAACCTGTTCCTCCTGGTCTAGTCTGTTAAATACAATAAACCTGTTCCTCCTGGTCTGGTCTGTTAAATACAATAAACCTGTTCCTCCTGGTCTGGTCTGTTAAATACAATAAACCTGTTCCTCCTGGTCTGTCTAAATACAATAAACCTGTTCCTCCTGGTCTAGTCTGTTAAATACAATAAACCTGTTCCTCCTGGTCTGTTAAATACAATAAACCTGTTCCACCTGGTCTAAAATACAATAAACCTGTTCCTCCTGGTCTGTTAAATACAATAAACCTGTTCCTCCTGGTCTAGTCTGTTAAATACAATAAACCTGTTACTCCTGGTCTAGTCTGTTAAATACAATAAACCTGTTCCTCCTGGTCTGGTCTGTTAAATACAATAAACCTGTTCCTCCTGGTCTGGTCTGTTAAATACAATAAACCTGTTCCTCCTGGTCTGTTAAATACAATAAACCTGTTCCTCCTGGTCTGGTCTGTTAAATACAATAAACCTGTTCCTCCTGGTCTAGTCTGTTAAATACAATAAACCTGTTCCTCCTGGTCTAGTCTGTTAAATACAATAAACCTGTTCCTCCTGGTCTAGTCTGTTAAATACAATAAACCTGTTCCTCCTGGTCTAGTCTGTTAAATACAATAAACCTGTTCCTCCTGGTCTAGTCTGTTAAATACAATAAACCTGTTCCTCCTGGTCTGTTAAATACAATAAACCTGTTCCTCCTGGTCTAGTCTGTTAAATACAATAAACCTGTTCCTCCTGGTCTAGTCTGTTAAATACAATAAACCTGTTCCTCCTGGTCTAGTCTGTTAAATACAATAAACCTGTTCCTCCTGGTCTGGTCTGTTAAATACAATAAACCTGTTCCTCCTGGTCTGTTAAATACAATAAACCTGTTCCTCCTGGTCTAGTCTGTTAAATACAATAAACCTGTTCCTCCTGGTCTAGTCTGTTAAATACAATAAACCTGTTCCTCCTGGTCTGGTCTGTTAAATACAATAAACCTGTTCCTCCTGGTCTGGTCTGTTAAATACAATAAACCTGTTCCTCCTGGTCTAGTCTGTTAAATACAATAAACCTGTTCCTCCTGGTCTAGTCTGTTAAATACAATAAACCTGTTCCTCCTGGTCTGTTAAATACAATAAACCTGTTCCTCCTGGTCTGGTCTGTTAAATACAATAAACCTGTTCCTCCTGGTCTGTTAAATACAATAAACCTGTTCCTCCTGGTCTAGTCTGTTAAATACAATAAACCTGTTCCTCCTGGTCTAGTCTGTTAAATACAATAAACCTGTTCCTCCTGGTCTGTTAAATACAATAAACCTGTTCCTCCTGGTCTGGTCTGTTAAATACAATAAACCTGTTCCTCCTGGTCTGGTCTGTTAAATACAATAAACCTGTTCCTCCTGGTCTGTTAAATACAATAAACCTGTTCCTCCTGGTCTAGTCTGTTAAATACAATAAACCTGTTCCTCCTGGTCTGTTAAATACAATAAACCTGTTCCTCCTGGTCTAGTCTGTTAAATACAATAAACCTGTTCCTCCTGGTCTAGTCTGTTAAATACAATAAACCTGTTCCTCCTGGTCTGTTAAATACAATAAACCTGTTCCTCCTGGTCTAGTCTGTTAAATACAATAAACCTGTTCCTCCTGGTCTAGTCTGTTAAATACAATAAACCTGTTCCTCCTGGTCTAGTCTGTTAAATACAATAAACCTGTTCCTCCTGGTCTAGTCTGTTAAATACAATAAACCTGTTCCTCCTGGTCTAGTCTGTTAAATACAATAAACCTGTTCCTCCTGGTCTAGTCTGTTAAATACAATAAACCTGTTCCTCCTGGTCTGTTAAATACAATAAACCTGTTCCTCCTGGTCTAGTCTGTTAAATACAATAAACCTGTTCCTCCTGGTCTAGTCTGTTAAATACAATAAACCTGTTCCTCCTGGTCTGTTAAATACAATAAACCTGTTCCTCCTGGTCTGTTAAATACAATAAACCTGTTCCTCCTGGTCTAGTCTGTTAAATACAATAAACCTGTTCCTCCTGGTCTAGTCTGTTAAATACAATAAACCTGTTCCTCCTGGTCTAGTCTGTTAAATACAATAAACCTGTTCCTCCTGGTCTGGTCTGTTAAATACAATAAACCTGTTCCTCCTGGTCTAGTCTGTTAAATACAATAAACCTGTTCCTCCTGGTCTGGTCTGTTAAATACAATAAACCTGTTCCTCCTGGTCTAGTCTGTTAAATACAATAAACCTGTTCCTCCTGGTCTGTTAAATACAATAAACCTGTTCCTCCTGGTCTAGTCTGTTAAATACAATAAACCTGTTCCTCCTGGTCTAGTCTGTTAAATACAATAAACCTGTTCCTCCTGGTCTAGTCTGTTAAATACAATAAACCTGTTCCTCCTGGTCTAGTCTGTTAAATACAATAAACCTGTTCCTCCTGGTCTGTTAAATACAATAAACCTGTTCCTCCTGGTCTGTTAAATACAATAAACCTGTTCCTCCTGGTCTGTTAAATACAATAAACCTGTTCCTCCTGGTCTAGTCTGTTAAATACAATAAACCTGTTCCTCCTGGTCTAGTCTGTTAAATACAATAAACCTGTTCCTCCTGGTCTAGTCTGTTAAATACAATAAACCTGTTCCTCCTGGTCTAGTCTGTTAAATACAATAAACCTGTTCCTCCTGGTCTGTTAAATACAATAAACCTGTTCCTCCTGGTCTGTTAAATACAATAAACCTGTTCCTCCTGGTCTGGTCTGTTAAATACAATAAACCTGTTCCTCCTGGTCTAGTCTGTTAAATACAATAAACCTGTTCCTCCTGGTCTAGTCTGTTAAATACAATAAACCTGTTCCTCCTGGTCTAGTCTGTTAAATACAATAAACCTGTTCCTCCTGGTCTGTTAAATACAATAAACCTGTTCCTCCTGGTCTGGTCTGTTAAATACAATAAACCTGTTCCTCCTGGTCTAGTCTGTTAAATACAATAAACCTGTTCCTCCTGGTCTAGTCTGTTAAATACAATAAACCTGTTCCTCCTGGTCTGTTAAATACAATAAACCTGTTCCTCCTGGTCTGGTCTGTTAAATACAATAAACCTGTTCCTCCTGGTCTGTTAAATACAATAAACCTGTTCCTCCTGGTCTAGTCTGTTAAATACAATAAACCTGTTCCACCTGGTCTAGTCTGTTAAATACAATAAACCTGTTCCTCCTGGTCTAGTCTGTTAAATACAATAAACCTGTTCCTCCTGGTCTAGTCTGTTAAATACAATAAACCTGTTCCTCCTGGTCTGGTCTGTTAAATACAATAAACCTGTTCCTCCTGGTCTAGTCTGTTAAATACAATAAACCTGTTCCTCCTGGTCTAGTCTGTTAAATACAATAAACCTGTTCCTCCTGGTCTGTTAAATACAATAAACCTGTTCCTCCTGGTCTAGTCTGTTAAATACAATAAACCTGTTCCTCCTGGTCTAGTCTGTTAAATACAATAAACCTGTTCCTCCTGGTCTGTTAAATACAATAAACCTGTTCCTCCTGGTCTAGTCTGTTAAATACAATAAACCTGTTCCTCCTGGTCTGGTCTGTTAAATACAATAAACCTGTTCCTCCTGGTCTGGTCTGTTAAATACAATAAACCTGTTCCTCCTGGTCTGGTCTGTTAAATACAATAAACCTGTTCCTCCTGGTCTAGTCTGTTAAATACAATAAACCTGTTCCTCCTGGTCTGTTAAATACAATAAACCTGTTCCTCCTGGTCTAGTCTGTTAAATACAATAAACCTGTTCCTCCTGGTCTGTTAAATACAATAAACCTGTTCCTCCTGGTCTAGTCTGTTAAATACAATAAACCTGTTCCTCCTGGTCTGGTCTGTTAAATACAATAAACCTGTTCCTCCTGGTCTGTTAAATACAATAAACCTGTTCCTCCTGGTCTGTTAAATACAATAAACCTGTTCCTCCTGGTCTAGTCTGTTAAATACAATAAACCTGTTCCTCCTGGTCTAGTCTGTTAAATACAATAAACCTGTTCCTCCTGGTCTAGTCTGTTAAATACAATAAACCTGTTCCTCCTGGTCTGGTCTGTTAAATACAATAAACCTGTTCCTCCTGGTCTGTTAAATACAATAAACCTGTTCCTCCTGGTCTAGTCAGTTAAATACAATAAACCTGTTCCTCCTGGTCTAGTCTGTTAAATACAATAAACCTGTTCCTCCTGGTCTGGTCTGTTAAATACAATAAACCTGTTCCTCCTGGTCTGGTCTGTTAAATACAATAAACCTGTTCCTCCTGGTCTAGTCTGTTAAATACAATAAACCTGTTCCTCCTGGTCTAGTCTGTTAAATACAATAAACCTGTTCCTCCTGGTCTGTTAAATACAATAAACCTGTTCCTCCTGGTCTGGTCTGTTAAATACAATAAACCTGTTCCTCCTGGTCTGTTAAATACAATAAACCTGTTCCTCCTGGTCTAGTCTGTTAAATACAATAAACCTGTTCCTCCTGGTCTAGTCTGTTAAATACAATAAACCTGTTCCTCCTGGTCTGTTAAATACAATAAACCTGTTCCTCCTGGTCTGGTCTGTTAAATACAATAAACCTGTTCCTCCTGGTCTGGTCTGTTAAATACAATAAACCTGTTCCTCCTGGTCTGTTAAATACAATAAACCTGTTCCTCCTGGTCTAGTCTGTTAAATACAATAAACCTGTTCCTCCTGGTCTGTTAAATACAATAAACCTGTTCCTCCTGGTCTAGTCTGTTAAATACAATAAACCTGTTCCTCCTGGTCTAGTCTGTTAAATACAATAAACCTGTTCCTCCTGGTCTGTTAAATACAATAAACCTGTTCCTCCTGGTCTAGTCTGTTAAATACAATAAACCTGTTCCTCCTGGTCTAGTCTGTTAAATACAATAAACCTGTTCCTCCTGGTCTAGTCTGTTAAATACAATAAACCTGTTCCTCCTGGTCTAGTCTGTTAAATACAATAAACCTGTTCCTCCTGGTCTAGTCTGTTAAATACAATAAACCTGTTCCTCCTGGTCTAGTCTGTTAAATACAATAAACCTGTTCCTCCTGGTCTGTTAAATACAATAAACCTGTTCCTCCTGGTCTGTTAAATACAATAAACCTGTTCCTCCTTGTCTAGTCTGTTAAATACAATAAACCTGTTCCTCCTGGTCTAGTCTGTTAAATACAATAAACCTGTTCCTCCTGGTCTAGTCTGTTAAATACAATAAACCTGTTCCTCCTGGTCTAGTCTGTTAAATACAATAAACCTGTTCCTCCTGGTCTAGTCTGTTAAATACAATAAACCTGTTCCTCCTGGTCTAGTCTGTTAAATACAATAAACCTGTTCCTCCTGGTCTGTTAAATACAATAAACCTGTTCCTCCTGGTCTGTTAAATACAATAAACCTGTTCCTCCTGGTCTGTTAAATACAATAAACCTGTTCCTCCTGGTCTGGTCTGTTAAATACAATAAACCTGTTCCTCCTGGTCTAGTCTGTTAAATACAATAAACCTGTTCCTCCTGGTCTAGTCTGTTAAATACAATAAACCTGTTCCTCCTGGTCTAGTCTGTTAAATACAATAAACCTGTTCCTCCTGGTCTGTTAAATACAATAAACCTGTTCCTCCTGGTCTGGTCTGTTAAATACAATAAACCTGTTCCTCCTGGTCTAGTCTGTTAAATACAATAAACCTGTTCCTCCTGGTCTAGTCTGTTAAATACAATAAACCTGTTCCTCCTGGTCTGTTAAATACAATAAACCTGTTCCTCCTGGTCTGGTCTGTTAAATACAATAAACCTGTTCCTCCTGGTCTGTTAAATACAATAAACCTGTTCCTCCTGGTCTAGTCTGTTAAATACAATAAACCTGTTCCACCTGGTCTAGTCTGTTAAATACAATAAACCTGTTCCTCCTGGTCTAGTCTGTTAAATACAATAAACCTGTTCCTCCTGGTCTAGTCTGTTAAATACAATAAACCTGTTCCTCCTGGTCTGGTCTGTTAAATACAATAAACCTGTTCCTCCTGGTCTAGTCTGTTAAATACAATAAACCTGTTCCTCCTGGTCTAGTCTGTTAAATACAATAAACCTGTTCCTCCTGGTCTAGTCTGTTAAATACAATAAACCTGTTCCTCCTGGTCTGTTAAATACAATAAACCTGTTCCTCCTGGTCTAGTCTGTTAAATACAATAAACCTGTTCCTCCTGGTCTGGTCTGTTAAATACAATAAACCTGTTCCTCCTGGTCTAGTCTGTTAAATACAATAAACCTGTCCCTCCTGGTCTGGTCTGTTAAATACAATAAACCTGTTCCTCCTGGTCTAGTCTGTTAAATACAATAAACCTGTTCCTCCTGGTCTAGTCTGTTAAATACAATAAACCTGTTCCTCCTGGTCTGGTCTGTTAAATACAATAAACCTGTTCCTCCTGGTCTAGTCTGTTAAATACAATAAACCTGTTCCTCCTGGTCTGGTCTGTTAAATACAATAAACCTGTTCCTCCTGGTCTGGTCTGTTAAATACAATAAACCTGTTCCTCCTGGTCTAGTCTGTTAAATACAATAAACCTGTTCCTCCTGGTCTGGTCTGTTAAATACAATAAACCTGTTCCTCCTGGTCTGGTCTGTTAAATACAATAAACCTGTTCCTCCTGGTCTGTTAAATACAATAAACCTGTTCCTCCTGGTCTGTTAAATACAATAAACCTGTTCCTCCTGGTCTAGTCTGTTAAATACAATAAACCTGTTCCTCCTGGTCTGTTAAATACAATAAACCTGTTCCTCCTGGTCTAGTCTGTTAAATACAATAAACCTGTTCCTCCTGGTCTAGTCTTTTAAATACAATAAACCTGTTCCTCCTGGTCTGTTAAATACAATAAACCTGTTCCTCCTGGTCTAGTCTGTTAAATACAATAAACCTGTTCCTCCTGGTCTGTTAAATACAATAAACCTGTTCCTCCTGGTCTAGTCTGTTAAATACAATAAACCTGTTCCTCCTGGTCTAGTCTGTTAAATACAATAAACCTGTTCCTCCTGGTCTGGTCTGTTAAATACAATAAACCTGTTCCTCCTGGTCTGGTCTGTTAAATACAATAAACCTGTTCCTCCTGGTCTAGTCTGTTAAATACAATAAACCTGTTCCTCCTGGTCTAGTCTGTTAAATACAATAAACCTGTTCCTCCTGGTCTGTTAAATACAATAAACCTGTTCCTCCTGGTCTAGTCTGTTAAATACAATAAACCTGTTCCTCCTGGTCTGGTCTGTTAAATACAATAAACCTGTTCCTCCTGGTCTAGTCTGTTAAATACAATAAACCTGTTCCTCCTGGTCTGTTAAATACAATAAACCTGTTCCTCCTGGTCTAGTCTGTTAAATACAATAAACCTGTTCCTCCTGGTCTAGTCTGTTAAATACAATAAACCTGTTCCTCCTGGTCTAGTCTGTTAAATACAATAAACCTGTTCCTCCTGGTCTAGTCTGTTAAATACAATAAACCTGTTCCTCCTGGTCTAGTCTGTTAAATACAATAAACCTGTTCCTCCTGGTCTAGTCTGTTAAATACAATAAACCTGTTCCTCCTGGTCTGTTAAATACAATAAACCTGTTCCTCCTGGTCTGTTAAATACAATAAACCTGTTCCTCCTTGTCTAGTCTGTTAAATACAATAAACCTGTTCCTCCTGGTCTAGTCTGTTAAATACAATAAACCTGTTCCTCCTGGTCTAGTCTGTTAAATACAATAAACCTGTTCCTCCTGGTCTGGTCTGTTAAATACAATAAACCTGTTCCTCCTGGTCTAGTCTGTTAAATACAATAAACCTGTTCCTCCTGGTCTGGTCTGTTAAATACAATAAACCTGTTCATCCTGGTCTAGTCTGTTAAATACAATAAACCTGTTCCTCCTGGTCTGTTAAATACAATAAACCTGTTCCTCCTGGTCTAGTCTGTTAAATACAATAAACCTGTTCCTCCTGGTCTAGTCTGTTAAATACAATAAACCTGTTCCTCCTGGTCTAGTCTGTTAAATACAATAAACCTGTTCCTCCTGGTCTAGTCTGTTAAATACAATAAACCTGTTCCTCCTGGTCTAGTCTGTTAAATACAATAAACCTGTTCCTCCTGGTCTGTTAAATACAATAAACCTGTTCCTCCTGGTCTGTTAAATACAATAAACCTGTTCCTCCTGGTCTGTTAAATACAATAAACCTGTTCCTCCTGGTCTGGTCTGTTAAATACAATAAACCTGTTCCTCCTGGTCTAGTCTGTTAAATACAATAAACCTGTTCCTCCTGGTCTAGTCTGTTAAATACAATAAACCTGTTCCTCCTGGTCTAGTCTGTTAAATACAATAAACCTGTTCCTCCTGGTCTGTTAAATACAATAAACCTGTTCCTCCTGGTCTGGTCTGTTAAATACAATAAACCTGTTCCTCCTGGTCTAGTCTGTTAAATACAATAAACCTGTTCCTCCTGGTCTAGTCTGTTAAATACAATAAACCTGTTCCTCCTGGTCTGTTAAATACAATAAACCTGTTCCTCCTGGTCTGGTCTGTTAAATACAATAAACCTGTTCCTCCTGGTCTGTTAAATACAATAAACCTGTTCCTCCTGGTCTAGTCTGTTAAATACAATAAACCTGTTCCACCTGGTCTAGTCTGTTAAATACAATAAACCTGTTCCTCCTGGTCTAGTCTGTTAAATACAATAAACCTGTTCCTCCTGGTCTAGTCTGTTAAATACAATAAACCTGTTCCTCCTGGTCTGGTCTGTTAAATACAATAAACCTGTTCCTCCTGGTCTAGTCTGTTAAATACAATAAACCTGTTCCTCCTGGTCTAGTCTGTTAAATACAATAAACCTGTTCCTCCTGGTCTAGTCTGTTAAATACAATAAACCTGTTCCTCCTGGTCTGTTAAATACAATAAACCTGTTCCTCCTGGTCTAGTCTGTTAAATACAATAAACCTGTTCCTCCTGGTCTGGTCTGTTAAATACAATAAACCTGTTCCTCCTGGTCTAGTCTGTTAAATACAATAAACCTGTCCCTCCTGGTCTGGTCTGTTAAATACAATAAACCTGTTCCTCCTGGTCTAGTCTGTTAAATACAATAAACCTGTTCCTCCTGGTCTAGTCTGTTAAATACAATAAACCTGTTCCTCCTGGTCTGGTCTGTTAAATACAATAAACCTGTTCCTCCTGGTCTAGTCTGTTAAATACAATAAACCTGTTCCTCCTGGTCTGGTCTGTTAAATACAATAAACCTGTTCCTCCTGGTCTGGTCTGTTAAATACAATAAACCTGTTCCTCCTGGTCTAGTCTGTTAAATACAATAAACCTGTTCCTCCTGGTCTGGTCTGTTAAATACAATAAACCTGTTCCTCCTGGTCTGGTCTGTTAAATACAATAAACCTGTTCCTCCTGGTCTGTTAAATACAATAAACCTGTTCCTCCTGGTCTGTTAAATACAATAAACCTGTTCCTCCTGGTCTAGTCTGTTAAATACAATAAACCTGTTCCTCCTGGTCTGTTAAATACAATAAACCTGTTCCTCCTGGTCTAGTCTGTTAAATACAATAAACCTGTTCCTCCTGGTCTAGTCTTTTAAATACAATAAACCTGTTCCTCCTGGTCTGTTAAATACAATAAACCTGTTCCTCCTGGTCTAGTCTGTTAAATACAATAAACCTGTTCCTCCTGGTCTGTTAAATACAATAAACCTGTTCCTCCTGGTCTAGTCTGTTAAATACAATAAACCTGTTCCTCCTGGTCTAGTCTGTTAAATACAATAAACCTGTTCCTCCTGGTCTGGTCTGTTAAATACAATAAACCTGTTCCTCCTGGTCTGGTCTGTTAAATACAATAAACCTGTTCCTCCTGGTCTAGTCTGTTAAATACAATAAACCTGTTCCTCCTGGTCTAGTCTGTTAAATACAATAAACCTGTTCCTCCTGGTCTGTTAAATACAATAAACCTGTTCCTCCTGGTCTAGTCTGTTAAATACAATAAACCTGTTCCTCCTGGTCTGGTCTGTTAAATACAATAAACCTGTTCCTCCTGGTCTAGTCTGTTAAATACAATAAACCTGTTCCTCCTGGTCTGGTCTGTTAAATACAATAAACCTGTTCCTCCTGGTCTGGTCTGTTAAATACAATAAACCTGTTCCTCCTGGTCTGTTAAATACAATAAACCTGTTCCTCCTGGTCTGTTAAATACAATAAACCTGTTCCTCCTGGTCTAGTCTGTTAAATACAATAAACCTGTTCCTCCTGGTCTAGTCTTTTAAATACAATAAACCTGTTCCTCCTGGTCTGTTAAATACAATAAACCTGTTCCTCCTGGTCTAGTCTGTTAAATACAATAAACCTGTTCCTCCTGGTCTGTTAAATACAATAAACCTGTTCCTCCTGGTCTAGTCTGTTAAATACAATAAACCTGTTCCTCCTGGTCTAGTCTGTTAAATACAATAAACCTGTTCCTCCTGGTCTGGTCTGTTAAATACAATAAACCTGTTCCTCCTGGTCTGGTCTGTTAAATACAATAAACCTGTTCCTCCTGGTCTAGTCTGTTAAATACAATAAACCTGTTCCTCCTGGTCTAGTCTGTTAAATACAATAAACCTGTTCCTCCTGGTCTGTTAAATACAATAAACCTGTTCCTCCTGGTCTAGTCTGTTAAATACAATAAACCTGTTCCTCCTGGTCTGTTAAATACAATAAACCTGTTCCTCCTGGTCTAGTCTGTTAAATACAATAAACCTGTGCCTCCTGGTCTGGTCTGTTAAATACAATAAACCTGTTCCTCCTGGTCTAGTCTGTTAAATACAATAAACCTGTTCCTCCTGGTCTAGTCTGTTAAATACAATAAACCTGTTCCTCCTGGTCTAGTCTGTTAAATACAATAAACCTGTTCCTCCTGGTCTAGTCTGTTAAATACAATAAACCTGTTCCTCCTGGTCTGGTCTGTTAAATACAATAAACCTGTTCCTCCTGGTCTGTTAAATACAATAAACCTGTTCCTCCTGGTCTAGTCTGTTAAATACAATAAACCTGTTCCACCTGGTCTAGTCTGTTAAATACAATAAACCTGTTCCTCCTGGTCTGTTAAATACAATAAACCTGTTCCTCCTGGTCTGGTCTGTTAAATACAATAAACCTGTTACTCCTGGTCTAGTCTGTTAAATACAATAAACCTGTTCCTCCTGGTCTGGTCTGTTAAATACAATAAACCTGTTCCTCCTGGTCTGGTCTGTTAAATACAATAAACCTGTTCCTCCTGGTCTGTTAAATACAATAAACCTGTTCCTCCTGGTCTAGTCTGTTAAATACAATAAACCTGTTCCTCCTGGTCTGTTAAATACAATAAACCTGTTCCTCCTGGTCTGGTCTGTTAAATACAATAAACCTGTTCCTCCTGGTCTAGTCTGTTAAATACAATAAACCTGTTCCTCCTGGTCTAGTCTGTTAAATACAATAAACCTGTTCCTCCTGGTCTAGTCTGTTAAATACAATAAACCTGTTCCTCCTGGTCTAGTCTGTTAAATACAATAAACCTGTTCCTCCTGGTCTGGTCTGTTAAATACAATAAACCTGTTCCTCCTGGTCTGTTAAATACAATAAACCTGTTCCTCCTGGTCTAGTCAGTTAAATACAATAAACCTGTTCCTACTGGTCTAGTCTGTTAAATACAATAAACCTGTTCCTCCTGGTCTGGTCTGTTAAATACAATAAACCTGTTCCTCCTGGTCTGGTCTGTTAAATACAATAAACCTGTTCCTCCTGGTCTAGTCTGTTAAATACAATAAACCTGTTCCTCCTGGTCTAGTCTGTTAAATACAATAAACCTGTTCCTCCTGGTCTGTTAAATACAATAAACCTGTTCCTCCTGGTCTGGTCTGTTAAATACAATAAACCTGTTCCTCCTCCTGGTCTGTTAAATACAATAAACCTGTTCCTCCTGGTCTAGTCTGTTAAATACAATAAACCTGTTCCTCCTGGTCTAGTCTGTTAAATACAATAAACCTGTTCCTCCTGGTCTGTTAAATACAATAAACCTGTTCCTCCTGGTCTGGTCTGTTAAATACAATAAACCTGTTCCTCCTGGTCTGGTCTGTTAAATACAATAAACCTGTTCCTCCTGGTCTGTTAAATACAATAAACCTGTTCCTCCTGGTCTAGTCTGTTAAATACAATAAACCTGTTCCTCCTGGTCTGTTAAATACAATAAACCTGTTCCTCCTGGTCTAGTCTGTTAAATACAATAAACCTGTTCCTCCTGGTCTAGTCTGTTAAATACAATAAACCTGTTCCTCCTGGTCTGTTAAATACAATAAACCTGTTCCTCCTGGTCTAGTCTGTTAAATACAATAAACCTGTTCCTCCTGGTCTAGTCTGTTAAATACAATAAACCTGTTCCTCCTGGTCTAGTCTGTTAAATACAATAAACCTGTTCCTCCTGGTCTAGTCTGTTAAATACAATAAACCTGTTCCTCCTGGTCTAGTCTGTTAAATACAATAAACCTGTTCCTCCTGGTCTAGTCTGTTAAATACAATAAACCTGTTCCTCCTGGTCTGTTAAATACAATAAACCTGTTCCTCCTGGTCTGTTAAATACAATAAACCTGTTCCTCCTTGTCTAGTCTGTTAAATACAATAAACCTGTTCCTCCTGGTCTAGTCTGTTAAATACAATAAACCTGTTCCTCCTGGTCTAGTCTGTTAAATACAATAAACCTGTTCCTCCTGGTCTGGTCTGTTAAATACAATAAACCTGTTCCTCCTGGTCTAGTCTGTTAAATACAATAAACCTGTTCCTCCTGGTCTGGTCTGTTAAATACAATAAACCTGTTCCTCCTGGTCTAGTCTGTTAAATACAATAAACCTGTTCCTCCTGGTCTGTTAAATACAATAAACCTGTTCCTCCTGGTCTAGTCTGTTAAATACAATAAACCTGTTCCTCCTGGTCTAGTCTGTTAAATACAATAAACCTGTTCCTCCTGGTCTAGTCTGTTAAATACAATAAACCTGTTCCTCCTGGTCTGGTCTGTTAAATACAATAAACCTGTTCCTCCTGGTCTAGTCTGTTAAATACAATAAACCTGTTCCTCCTGGTCTGTTAAATACAATAAACCTGTTCCTCCTGGTCTAGTCTGTTAAATACAATAAACCTGTTCCTCCTGGTCTAGTCTGTTAAATACAATAAACCTGTTCCTCCTGGTCTAGTCTGTTAAATACAATAAACCTGTTCCTCCTGGTCTAGTCTGTTAAATACAATAAACCTGTTCCTCCTGGTCTAGTCTGTTAAATACAATAAACCTGTTCCTCCTGGTCTGTTAAATACAATAAACCTGTTCCTCCTGGTCTGTTAAATACAATAAACCTGTTCCTCCTGGTCTGTTAAATACAATAAACCTGTTCCTCCTGGTCTAGTCTGTTAAATACAATAAACCTGTTCCTCCTGGTCTAGTCTGTTAAATACAATAAACCTGTTCCTCCTGGTCTAGTCTGTTAAATACAATAAACCTGTTCCTCCTGGTCTAGTCTGTTAAATACAATAAACCTGTTCCTCCTGGTCTGTTAAATACAATAAACCTGTTCCTCCTGGTCTGTTAAATACAATAAACCTGTTCCTCCTGGTCTGGTCTGTTAAATACAATAAACCTGTTCCTCCTGGTCTAGTCTGTTAAATACAATAAACCTGTTCCTCATGGTCTAGTCTGTTAAATACAATAAACCTGTTCCTCCTGGTCTAGTCTGTTAAATACAATAAACCTGTTCCTCCTGGTCTGTTAAATACAATAAACCTGTTCCTCCTGGTCTGGTCTGTTAAATACAATAAACCTGTTCCTCCTGGTCTAGTCTGTTAAATACAATAAACCTGTTCCTCCTGGTCTAGTCTGTTAAATACAATAAACCTGTTCCTCCTGGTCTGTTAAATACAATAAACCTGTTCCTCCTGGTCTGGTCTGTTAAATACAATAAACCTGTTCCTCCTGGTCTGTTAAATACAATAAACCTGTTCCTCCTGGTCTAGTCTGTTAAATACAATAAACCTGTTCCACCTGGTCTAGTCTGTTAAATACAATAAACCTGTTCCTCCTGGTCTAGTCTGTTAAATACAATAAACCTGTTCCTCCTGGTCTAGTCTGTTAAATACAATAAACCTGTTCCTCCTGGTCTGGTCTGTTAAATACAATAAACCTGTTCCTCCTGGTCTAGTCTGTTAAATACAATAAACCTGTTCCTCCTGGTCTAGTCTGTTAAATACAATAAACCTGTTCCTCCTGGTCTGTTAAATACAATAAACCTGTTCCTCCTGGTCTAGTCTGTTAAATACAATAAACCTGTTCCTCCTGGTCTAGTCTGTTAAATACAATAAACCTGTTCCTCCTGGTCTGTTAAATACAATAAACCTGTTCCTCCTGGTCTAGTCTGTTAAATACAATAAACCTGTTCCTCCTGGTCTGGTCTGTTAAATACAATAAACCTGTTCCTCCTGGTCTGGTCTGTTAAATACAATAAACCTGTTCCTCCTGGTCTGGTCTGTTAAATACAATAAACCTGTTCCTCCTGGTCTAGTCTGTTAAATACAATAAACCTGTTCCTCCTGGTCTGTTAAATACAATAAACCTGTTCCTCCTGGTCTAGTCTGTTAAATACAATAAACCTGTTCCTCCTGGTCTGGTCTGTTAAATACAATAAACCTGTCCCTCCTGGTCTAGTCTGTTAAATACAATAAACCTGTTCCTCCTGGTCTAGTCTGTTAAATACAATAAACCTGTTCCTCCTGGTCTGTTAAATACAATAAACCTGTTCCTCCTGGTCTGGTCTGTTAAATACAATAAACCTGTTCCTCCTGGTCTGTTAAATACAATAAACCTGTTCCTCCTGGTCTAGTCTGTTAAATACAATAAACCTGTTCCTCCTGGTCTGGTCTGTTAAATACAATAAACCTGTTCCTCCTGGTCTGTTAAATACAATAAACCTGTTCCTCCTGGTCTAGTCTGTTAAATACAATAAACCTGTCCCTCCTGGTCTAGTCTGTTAAATACAATAAACCTGTTCCTCCTGGTCTAGTCTGTTAAATACAATAAACCTGTTCCTCCTGGTCTGTTAAATACAATAAACCTGTTCCTCCTGGTCTGGTCTGTTAAATACAATAAACCTGTTCCTCCTGGTCTAGTCTGTTAAATACAATAAACCTGTTCCTCCTGGTCTAGTCTGTTAAATACAATAAACCTGTTCCTCCTGGTCTGTTAAATACAATAAACCTGTTCCTCCTGGTCTAGTCTGTTAAATACAATAAACCTGTTCCTCCTGGTCTAGTCTGTTAAATACAATAAACCTGTTCCTCCTGGTCTGGTCTGTTAAATACAATAAACCTGTTCCTCCTGGTCTGGTCTGTAAAATACAATAAACCTGTTCCTCCTGGTCTAGTCTGTTAAATACAATAAACCTGTTCCTCCTGGTCTGGTCTGTTAAATACAATAAACCTGTTCCTCCTGGTCTAGTCTGTTAAATACAATAAACCTGTTCCTCCTGGTCTAGTCTGTTAAATACAATAAACCTGTTCCTCCTGGTCTGTTAAATACAATAAACCTGTTCCTCCTGGTCTAGTCTGTTAAATACAATAAACCTGTTCCTCCTGGTCTGTTAAATACAATAAACCTGTTCCTCCTGGTCTAGTCTGTTAAATACAATAAACCTGTTCCTCCTGGTCTGGTCTGTTAAATACAATAAACCTGTTCCTCCTGGTCTGTTAAATACAATAAACCTGTTCCTCCTGGTCTGTTAAATACAATAAACCTGTTCCTCCTGGTCTAGTCTGTTAAATACAATAAACCTGTTCCTCCTGGTCTAGTCTGTTAAATACAATAAACCTGTTCCTCCTGGTCTAGTCTGTTAAATACAATAAACCTGTTCCTCCTGGTCTGGTCTGTTAAATACAATAAACCTGTTCCTCCTGGTCTGTTAAATACAATAAACCTGTTCCTCCTGGTCTAGTCAGTTAAATACAATAAACCTGTTCCTCCTGGTCTAGTCTGTTAAATACAATAAACCTGTTCCTCCTGGTCTGGTCTGTTAAATACAATAAACCTGTTCCTCCTGGTCTGGTCTGTTAAATACAATAAACCTGTTCCTCCTGGTCTAGTCTGTTAAATACAATAAACCTGTTCCTCCTGGTCTAGTCTGTTAAATACAATAAACCTGTTCCTCCTGGTCTGTTAAATACAATAAACCTGTTCCTCCTGGTCTGGTCTGTTAAATACAATAAACCTGTTCCTCCTGGTCTGTTAAATACAATAAACCTGTTCCTCCTGGTCTAGTCTGTTAAATACAATAAACCTGTTCCTCCTGGTCTAGTCTGTTAAATACAATAAACCTGTTCCTCCTGGTCTGTTAAATACAATAAACCTGTTCCTCCTGGTCTGGTCTGTTAAATACAATAAACCTGTTCCTCCTGGTCTGGTCTGTTAAATACAATAAACCTGTTCCTCCTGGTCTGTTAAATACAATAAACCTGTTCCTCCTGGTCTAGTCTGTTAAATACAATAAACCTGTTCCTCCTGGTCTGTTAAATACAATAAACCTGTTCCTCCTGGTCTAGTCTGTTAAATACAATAAACCTGTTCCTCCTGGTCTAGTCTGTTAAATACAATAAACCTGTTCCTCCTGGTCTGTTAAATACAATAAACCTGTTCCTCCTGGTCTAGTCTGTTAAATACAATAAACCTGTTCCTCCTGGTCTAGTCTGTTAAATACAATAAACCTGTTCCTCCTGGTCTGTTAAATACAATAAGCCTGTTCCTCCTGGTCTAGTCTGTTAAATACAATAAACCTGTTCCTCCTGGTCTAGTCTGTTAAATACAATAAACCTGTTCCTCCTGGTCTGTTAAATACAATAAACCTGTTCCTCCTGGTCTAGTCTGTAAAATACAATAAACCTGTTCCTCCTGGTCTGGTCTGTAAAATACAATAAACCTGTTCCTTCTGGTCTAGTCTGTTAAATACAATAAACCTGTTCCTCCTGGTCTGTTAAATACAATAAACCTGTTCCTCCTGGTCTAGTCTGTTAAATACAATAAACCTGTTCCTCCTGGTCTAGTCTGTTAAATACAATAAACCTGTTCCTCCTGGTCTGTTAAATACAATAAACCTGTTCCTCCTGGTCTAGTCTGTTAAATACAATAAACCTGTTCCTCCTGGTCTGTTAAATACAATAAACCTGTTCCTTCTGGTCTAGTCTGTTAAATACAATAAACCTGTTCCTCCTGGTCTGGTCTGTTAAATACAATAAACCTGTTCCTCCTGGTCTGTTAAATACAATAAACCTGTTCCTCCTGGTCTAGTCTGTTAAATACAATAAACCTGTTCCTCCTGGTCTAGTCTGTTAAATACAATAAACCTGTTCCTCCTGGTCTGGTCTGTTAAATACAATAAACCTGTTCCTCCTGGTCTGGTCTGTTAAATACAATAAACCTGTTCCTCCTGGTCTAGTCTGTTAAATACAATAAACCTGTTCCTCCTGGTCTGTTAAATACAATAAACCTGTTCCTCCTGGTCTAGTCTGTTAAATACAATAAACCTGTTCCTCCTGGTCTGTTAAATACAATAAGCCTGTTCCTCCTGGTCTAGTCTGTTAAATACAATAAACCTGTTCCTCCTGGTCTGTTAAATACAATAAACCTGTTCCTCCTGGTCTGTTAAATACAATAAACCTGTTCCTCCTGGTCTAGTCTGTTAAATACAATAAACCTGTTCCTCCTGGTCTGTTAAATATAATAAACCTGTTCCTCCTGGTCTAGTCTGTTAAATACAATAAACCTGTTCCTCCTGGTCTAGTCTGTTAAATACAATAAACCTGTTCCTCCTGGTCTGTTAAATACAATAAACCTGTTCCTCCTGGTCTAGTCTGTTAAATACAATAAACCTGTTCCTCCTGGTCTAGTCTGTTAAATACAATAAACCTGTTCCTCCTGGTCTGTTAAATACAATAAACCTGTTCCTCCTGGTCTGGTCTGTTAAATACAATAAACCTGTTCCTCCTGGTCTAGTCTGTTAAATACAATAAACCTGTTCCTCCTGGTCTGTTAAATACAATAAACCTGTTCCTCCTGGTCTGTTAAATACAATAAACCTGTTCCTCCTGGTCTGTTAAATACAATAAACCTGTTCCTCCTGGTCTAGTCTGTTAAATACAATAAACCTGTTCCTCCTGGTCTGGTCTGTTAAATACAATAAACCTGTTCCTCCTGGTCTGTTAAATACAATAAACCTGTTCCTCCTGGTCTAGTCTGTTAAATACAATAAACCTGTTCCTCCTGGTCTGTTAAATACAATAAACCTGTTCCTCCTGGTCTGGTCTGTTAAATACAATAAACCTGTTCCTCCTGGTCTAGTCTGTTCAATACAATAAACCTGTTCCTCCTGGTCTGTTAAATACAATAAACCTGTTCCTCCTGGTCTGTAAAATACAATAAACCTGTTCCTCCTGGTCTGGTCTGTTAAATACAATAAACCTGTTCCTCCTGGTCTAGTCTGTTAAATACAATAAACCTGTTCCTCCTGGTCTGTTAAATACAATAAACCTGTTCCTCCTGGTCTAGTCTGTTAAATACAATAAACCTGTTCCTCCTGGTCTGGTCTGTTAAATACAATACACCTGTTCCTCCTGGTCTGTTAAATACAATAAACCTGTTCCTCCTGGTCTAGTCTGTTAAATACAATAAACCTGTTCCTCCTGGTCTGTTAAATACAATAAACCTGTTCCTCCTGGTCTGTTAAATACAATAAACCTGTTCCTCCTGGTCTGGTCTGTTAAATACAATAAACCTGTTCCTCCTGGTCTGTTAAATACAATAAACCTGTTCCTCCTGGTCTGTTAAATACAATAAACCTGTTCCTCCTGGTCTAGTCTGTTAAATACAATAAACCTGTTCCTCCTGGTCTAGTCTGTTAAATACAATAAACCTGTTCCTCCTGGTCTGGTCTGTTAAATACAATAAACCTGTTCCTCCTGGTCTAGTCTGTTAAATACAATAAACCTGTTCCTCCTGGTCTGTTAAATACAATAAACCTGTTCCTCCTGGTCTAGTCTGTTAAATACAATAAACCTGTTCCTCCTGGTCTGTTAAATACAATAAACCTGTTCCTCCTGGTCTGGTCTGTTAAATACAATAAACCTGTTTCTCCTGGTCTGGTCTGTTAAATACAATAAACCTGTTCCTCCTGGTCTGTTAAATACAATAAACCTGTTCCTCCTGGTCTAGTCTGTTAAATACAATAAACCTGTTCCTCCTGGTCTAGTCTGTTAAATACAATAAACCTGTTCCTCCTGGTCTGTTAAATACAATAAACCTGTTCCTCCTGGTCTAGTCTGTTAAATACAATAAACCTGTTCCTCCTGGTCTAGTGTTAAATACAATAAACCTGTTCCTCCTGGTCTAGTCTGTTAAATACAATAAACCTGTTCCTCCTGGTCTGTTAAATACAATAAACCTGTTCCTCCTGGTCTAGTCTGTTAAATACAATAAACCTGTTCCTCCTGGTCTAGTCTGTTAAATACAATAAACCTGTTCCTCCTGGTCTAGTCTGTTAAATACAATAAACCTGTTCCTCCTGGTCTAGTCTGTTAAATACAATAAACCTGTTCCTCCTGGTCTAGTCTGTAAAATACAATAAACCTGTTCCTCCTGGTCTGGTCTGTTAAATACAATAAACCTGTTCCTCCTGGTCTGGTCTGTTAAATACAATAAACCTGTTCCTCCTGGTCTAGTCTGTTAAATACAATAAACCTGTTCCTCCTGGTCTAGTCTGTAAAATACAATAAACCTGTTCCTCCTGGTCTAGTCTGTTAAATACAATAAACCTGTTCCTCCTGGTCTAGTCTGTAAAATACAATAAACCTGTTCCTCCTGGTCTGTTAAATACAATAAACCTGTTCCTCCTGGTCTGTTAAATACAATAAACCTGTTCCTCCTGGTCTAGTCTGTTAAATACAATAAACCTGTTCCTCCTGGTCTAGTCTGTTAAATACAATAAACCTGTTCCTCCTGGTCTGGTCTGTTAAATACAATAAACCTGTTCCTCCTGGTCTAGTCTGTTAAATACAATAAACCTGTTCCTCCTGGTCTAGTCTGTTAAATACAATAAACCTGTTCCTCCTGGTCTAGTCTGTTAAATACAATAAACCTGTTCCTCCTGGTCTAGTCTGTTAAATACAATAAACCTGTTCCTCCTGGTCTGTTAAATACAATAAACCTGTTCCTCCTGGTCTAGTCTGTTAAATACAATAAACCTGTACTCGTCATTCTCTTGTTCCTCCTGTTTTGTTGTACATAATGGCACCGATTTACGGGTGTCTAACCAACTGTGCTATTTTGGTTATTTAAAAATAATTGTACATCATGTTGCTGCTGTTGTCACTTATGACCGTAAATACCTTCTGGACATCAGAACAGCGATCACTCACCACGAACTGGACAAATATGTTTTCCTTTAATGAGTCCGATGGCAAGAGTATACTGCTTCCCGGAGGCCAGGCCCAAATCCCCGTCATTCGCGTGAAGAAACTCTATCCTCCTGAGTCCTGACTACAAGCTAAAACTGACGCAGGAAGTACCAGTGACTCGCTCAATACTGGAAGTGGTCAGATGACGTGGATGCTAAGCTACAGGGCTGTTTTGCTATCACAGACAGGAAACTGTTCTGGGATTCATCCAATGGCATTGAGGAGTACACCACCTCAGTCCTCGGCTTCAGAAAGTGTATCGACGACGTCGTCCCCACAGCTTCCGGTCAGGCTGTATCACCACCTGGTACCGCAACTGCACCGCCCGCAACCGCAGGGCTCTCCAGAGGGGTGAGGTCTGCAGAACACACCACCAGGTGGCAAACTACCTGCCCTCCAGGACACCAGGTGGCAAACTACCTGCCCTCCAGGACACCAGGTGGCAAACTACCTGCCCTCCAGGACACCAACACCACCCGATGTTACAGGAAGGCCATAAAGATCATCAAGGACAACAACCTCCCGAGCCACGGCCTGTTCACCCCCCTATCATCCAGAAGGCGAGGTCAGTACAGGTGCATCAAAGCTGGGACCGAGAGACTGAAAAACAGCTTAACAGCCATCACTAGCACATTAGAGGCTGCTGCCCTCTTAGACTTGGAATCACTGGTCATGTTATTGTTGTTATATATTACTGCTGGAGCACCAACATCTACTAAACATGTATGTGACCATTTTATTTCACTTTAACGTTTCCCCATTTAACTAAAAAATAAAATAGATGTCCACAGTCATTTTAACTAGCGAATAATAACACTCACACCTCAACATCCAACACTAATAAAAACCCAACACAGCAGATCAAATTAAATGTTAGAAGTAGTTTTATTTATTCTTGGTCACAACGGTGGTATTATACAGACAGCTGGAGCTTGGGGGTCAGAGGTCAGGCTTTTGCCCTGCTGGGTCAGGAGAGGAGGGGCTTTAGTGGTACTTCCTCCAGCGGTCGTGTTCTGAGAAGAGAAGAAGAGAGAGAGAGGGAGAGACAGGTTAAAACAGATCAGATTGTCCTTCACAGTGCTTTGAGGTGAATGATATTGTATGTGGTGTGTACTCTGAGGTCATCGTACTCCCAGAGTCTGTACTCACTGAGGTGGTCGTACTCCCACATGTAACTGAGGGCCACGTATCCAACCAGCAGCATGGCCACGCCTCCAATACCTCCCTTCTTCACATTGATGTACTTGTTGTAATATCTGTCATGGCCTGGGGGAAGGGGGGGGAAGAGACAACACTTTACTGTGTGTGTTGGGGGGGGGGGGTACTTGTAATATCTGTCATGGCCTGGGGGAATCATGTTAGGTACTGTGTGTATTGGAGGGTTGGGGTAGGGGGGGGTACTTGTAATATCTGTCATGGCCTGGGGGAGACATGTTAGGTACTGTGTGTATTGAAGGGTGGGGGTGGGGGGCATACTTGTAATATCTGTCATGGCCTGGGGAATCATGTTAGGTACTGTGTGTATTGGAGGGTTGGGGTGGGAGGGGTACTTGTAATATCTGTCATGGCCTGGGGGAATCATGTTAGGTACTGTGTGTATTGGAGGGTTGGGGTGGGAGGGGTACTTATAATATCTGTCATGGCCTGGGGGAGACATGTTAGGTACTGTGTGTATTGGAGGGGGGGGGTACCATTGCGGATGCTGGCGAGGACTCCGTTAGGAGTGAAGTCCCTCTTGCCCAACCAGGAGCCCAACTCTCCCAGCTTCACATCCATCAGACGCTTCTCACCCAAGGGAACTAAGGACACAGGTACACAAACACACACAATAAACACACACCCTCCATCCCTCTCACACAATAAATACACACCCTCCGTCCCTCTCACACAATAAATACACACCCTCCATCCCTCTCACACAATAAATACACACCCTCCGTCCCTCTCACACAATAAATACACACCCTCCATCCCTCTCACACAATAAATACACACCCTCCATCCCTCTCACACAATAAATACACACCCTCCGTCCCTCTCACACAATAAAATACACACCCTCCATCCCTCTCACACAATAAACACACACCCTCCATCCCTCTCACACAATAAATACACACCCTCCATCCCTCTCACACAATAAAATACACACCTTCCATCCCTCTCACACAATAAACACACACCCTCCATCCCTCTCACACAATAAACACACACCCTCCGTCCCTCTCACACAATAAATACACACCCTCCGTCCCTCTCACACAATAAATACACACCCTCCGTCCCTCTCACACAATAAATACACACCCTCCATCCCTCTCACACAATAAATACACACCCTCCATCCCTCTCACACAATAAATACACACCCTCCGTCCCTCTCACACAATAAAATACACACCTTCCATCCCTCTCACACAATAAACACACACCCTCCATCCCTCTCACACAAACACACTACCGAAGATAGCATTCATTGTTACAGGTTATATGGTTACCGTGTTTTGTTAGTACGTCATTAAAGAGTCCTGAGCCAGTGCTGTAAAATACTCTTAAACCACTTAGATGTGTAAATTAAGACAGCGGTCTGGAGAACACAAAGCGGACTAAAAGTTAAACAGTTAGCTACATCAAAGTCACGGGAGTTGTGATTGAGTCTGTATCCGCGGAGACAAGGCTGTTGTCATAACCGGTTATCGGTCATTATCCGGTAAAAAGGTACAACACGTTGCCAACTCCCGACTGGCTGCAGAGGCTATTAGTACTGTAGACTAACTAGCTTAACTAACCTACCTGGTTAAATACCTAACCACAAAGCAAACACTAAAAATGGGTTTAAATGTACAACCCTTTAGAGAAACGGTCAGGGATCATATGTATGTGTTTCTCTTCTCCATGCATTATACCCAAGCTGTTACTTAAAAAATGACCATGACAGCAAAGTCCTTGACTTGACTCTAATCATGGATTTACAGCGGCCTTCAAACACACAAAACATATGAACATCAACCAACTCCACACATCTCGCTTTCTTTAATGTAATAAAATACAATGTTTCGCATGTAAAATGCTGAAGTGAAGAATATGTCAGTTTAATAATAATAAATAAAACCCCTGTTAACAGACTCATTTAAAAACCAGACGTACCTATTCTGTCCGCCATCTTGCTCGCTGGAGAAGGTGAAGACCGCAGTGGATGACGGGACTAAAATGGAAGCAGAGGATTGTGGGAGGACCGTGTTTATTTAGTCGAGAAGGGATACAGATTTTGTCAAAATTCACGTTTCGTAGTAAATTTAGGAGAACGAACGTACAAGGTTATGATAATTAGGTTAAGGTTAGGAAAATGGTTCTGGTTAGCTAAAATGCTACAAAATAATAATATACTTGAATGTCTATTTGACA